>NC_022016.1:65768867-65776711 GCF_000317375.1 Microtus ochrogaster
CTTCCTCCCAGCATTCTGTTCTGTTTACTCCTCCCACCTATGTTTTAACCTATCAGGGCAAGCAGCTTCTTTATTTAATTCACCAATGACCTTCCTCCATCACCTGAGGCCACGCCGCTTTATCGTCAAGGTCAGTCTCACAGGGCTCTCAGCAACGGAGTCATCACCTTCATGTGTGACTCGCTCCAACAGTTGAACCTATAATGTTTTTCAACTCAATACATTCCTGTCCTCGTTTGAGAAATAAAACCTACAATGCTAACTAGAAATGACTCTGTCAAAAACAGGGATCTGGTCAATGTTTCTTATACCATTAGAGACAACTACATCATGCTAGAAGAAAAAAAAAAAGAGTCCTTTCGTTCTTTAAATCCAGTAGCACAATTTCCAGGGGAAGAAGAGTCCAGGAGCATTTAACTCTTCAGCTTCTCAGTATTCACTCGGAGAGTATAATGGATTCCAAGATTTGTATTTCGGTGTAGGTAGTCTTAACTCACAACTGTTTTCCTCGTTTGCTGGCTCATCATCAGGGTCCAAAAACGTATTTTGTCCTTGGAAAATTATATGGTCATTTTTCTTATTTTTCATAATCACACTTTATTAAGACATTTAGTGTGCAGCCAGCAAATATTTATCAGTGCCATACTCAGTTCTGAGTGAGCGACTAAGTCGATAGCCAAGCTTTCTACCAAGGCAGGAGCAAAGAGAAGAGTAAGTGGGAGAGGGGCAGTGTGGTAAATTCTGATATCAATAGATTATGTTGGTGATGTCCTCAGTTGTATGATTAAGGGCAAAAACAAAATTTCTGGTTTATCCCAACATTGTCTCTTGAAACCATGATGAGAACCTCTAAATCTTTATTGAATGAATTCAAGTGGCCTGAAACCGATGATTTTACTTGATTATCTGGAAGCCTGGGTTGGTGTCCTGCTTCTACTCCAGCCTGCATTTGTACTGCAGGAACTATAAGGGTTGCTCTGACCCACAAAGCCCTACCCCTTAAGGTTATTATTTTAAAAAAAAAATACCCTAATCCTCAGGAGACCCCAGTATCAGTAGGCATGCATTCCTAACCACTCCAGTGGGATCGTGGGAAAAAGGAGGGGCTACTGAACTTCAGATCCTCTTCAATAGTATGAATTTTTCTTGGTATTCAGAAAGTCATATTGTCTAAAACTGTGGGCACTTCTGTGTTTCTCTTTGTAGGAAGCCCTTCAGTTTAAAGAGTCAAACTATAAAAGGAAGGGACCGGGGCAGGCATGTGTACCCCTTTTCTGGAGTCTTTTCTCTTCTGATTGGACTTGTTCTAAGTGTTATCAGCCCCCTCATACAAAGCCCTTATCCACTGGCAGGTCTTGGCCATCATCTCTCCAATTTAAGGACAAAAGCATTCCTGGAAAAATTATTAAGATCTCACATAAGCTTTTTTATCTAATGTAATCTTGTACAAACGATATTTATCAGGGTTCAAATATAAAGGAGTCGTTGTCTGAATCTCTTATCAGATTTATGGCAGAGAAGCAACCTTTCACGGAGTCCTGCCTGCTCAGCCTGTAGCTGCTTTAGCTTTGAAAGGGCAGCAGAGAAAAATGCAACATGAACCTTCCACCGTAAAGTGAGGCACCCAAATTGCATGGGTTCATTAAGTGATCATTTACTACAGACTTCAAAAAACTCCAGTCCTGAATTAGTCCCTAGAAATTTCCTTGAAAGGAGTGTAAGAGCTTTAACAATGAATTATTATCTATGGGTAGCTCAGCATGAAAGGGGATCCATATGTGCAAACTAGAATTTGTCAAATGTAATGTCGGTTAAATCAGGTCTAATCTACCAAATACATTTTTTATTGCTTGCTTCATTAAAAAGGCTCTTAAGGTAATGAATAATCTTCTTCTTCAACAAGGATTATTAATGCCTTTATAACTCACGTCCACTGAACATAGAGAGGCAACATGAAATTCTATCCTACGCTAACCTCCATGTTTGTCTTAGAGCCTTAGAGGAGAAAATCCATCAGAAGTGTCCAGCGCTACATCCTGTCACATGAGCAGCTCTGTGAATTGGGCCCAGAGAAGAAATGAAAAAAATAATAAAAAGAGGCCGTTGGTTCAGCTGTGCAAGCCGCGTTCCCCATAACCCTGACGTGTCTTGTTTTGTTTCCCGCAGCGAGTCCACATGCGACGCCATCGACGCTCCACTTCCCAACGTCACCCATCATCCAGCAGCCTGGGCCTTATTTCTCACACCCAGCCATCCGCTACCACCCTCAGGAGACGCTGAAAGAGTTTGTCCAGCTTGTCTGCCCTGATGCTGGTCAGCAAGCTGGACAGGTGGGCTTCCTCAATGTAAGGAAACCTTTTTTTTCCCCCGTATTTCTCTAGAAATGCTAACCAAATGTAAAAATAATAAGAGACCGTGTGTGACCACGTGGTTTTGTGTCCTAACGTCATGCTGACTGACTGCAGGCAAACGCCATATTTATTCTAGATTATGGGAAAGTTAACTCGCTACAAGAGTGATTGGCCGGGGTTTAAAATGGGTGTTTGTGTTAAGTTTGCAGCTGTCAAGCTTATGGATATAAATTGTCTGGAGAGGGAACCGTGTAACCTTTTGAGTTCCACGTCCAGCATTCTAGCCCCAGGGTCATACAGTTAGCTAAATAGAAAGACCGAATAATTTTCAGTCATGTTTTGGGGTAGTCGAGAGAGGTAGGGAGCAAAGGGAGGCAGATGTTTCAGATCAACCAAGCTGATTTTTTTGAAAAAAAAAAAATACAGTCTTCTAACACTTTAGATCCAGTTGACCAGTACTTGAACTCAAGATGCTAGAAGCAAGGTTTATTATGGCTTGTTATTTCTACGAGTGGTTATCTTCTCCACTTATCTTCATATAAAACTGAGCCACGTTCAATAACTACAAATGAATGTTTTCATTTTTCTCAAATAAACCAAATAATCACAATTTAAAATAACATTCCAATAGTAAACGTTACTTTATAAAATCGCAAATTTTATTACAAATATAAAACTATATGTTTACAATGAATAGCTGTATCCCAAGGCCACTAGCAATAATAATAATAAACTAAGACCAGCAGAAAGCCATATTTGATTTCCTTTTCTTATAATATCTATGCAAGCACCCACAGATTAGCCATAATTCTTATTGCCTGGTTTAGGATGCTATGTCGCCCTGCTCTGTCGTTGGTTCTTCTCCCCTGCAGAAAGACCTGATTCTGCAGATTTGAGCCAGCATGGCAGCTTTGACTAATGTCTGGCGATCTGTTCACAGATACATTTCTGTCTAGACAACAAATCGATACGGTGCCTTTTTTTTTTCATTTTGCTTGTGTATTCATTTGCTTCACTTATTCTAAAATATTCACGTGTGGACTTTGGGTCCACACAGAAATTATACACAGGCAAGGATGCTAGTAAGAGTGCACAGCCTTCTGCTCATCAGACAGCATCCAGGGAATCACAGGCAAGGATGCTACCTAGTGAGTGTGCACAGCTTTCTGCTCATCAGACAGAATCCGGGGAAACACAGACAAGGATGCTACCTAGTGAGTGTGCACAGCCTTCTGCTTATCAGACAGCATCCAGGAAAACATATTGCAAATACCGCGAGTGCCGATGAAGGACTGAGCCTAAGAATTACTAAGTTTATCCTTCAATGCCCAGGACAATAGGCTCTCCTTCAACTAAATTTTGGGCTGGACCTGCTGACTACATACGGGCTATTGCTCGCTGTAACTCGTTAAGGAAAGCCACTTGGGAAATCATGAAAACCTGAGCTGGTCACTGGTACCAACTCTGACTTCTGAAAATCCAATGTGGTCTCTTTAATGCCATGACATCATTTTCTGTAACTGCCAAATGCCCTGTTTTGCGTTTTGACCAGAATTTTACGGGGTTTGAGAATAATTCTCTCCGTAAGACTTTTTCAAAGACTTTGAAAATAAGTTACGTGTTGTCTTCTGAGGGAAACTTGACTTTGCTAGGAGCTATTCTGCAACTAACACCAGGCAGCCAGAAAAGGACAAGTTCCATGGCGTTCCCTGGTATAAGTCAAATCAGAGCTGGTATTTTTACCTAATAGAAATCTGATAGCCAAATATTACAGTTTTTGTACCTAATTCTATATGATATGTGAAAGAAAATATCTATGTTCCTTAAATACAATTTTTAACTGTCTTACATCAACTTTAAGAAATGAAAATTAAAAATATTGTGTATATATATATATATTATAGTGATCATAATTTTCATGGAGGAATAACACCTCAGTCTAATAAGCATGTAGATATTAAACAAGTATTCTGTATTCATTTTGTAAATGTTTTGAAATTGTTGGGGGAAGCAGTAGCTGAAACAGCACCAAGCAAGAACTGGTTATTCAGGGAAAGACAGGTCTAAAGTGCTCCTAGACGTGACCCTCTGGGGAACAAAAGATCACTGTGCTTCCAACAGCCTGAATATTTGTGATGTGCCTGATAGGCACCTAACAAGTCTTGCTTTGCAGAAGGAGCTAATAGCTGACATCCGTTTATTCTTTTCCTTGTGTGTGTTTTCTCTGAACCCCTTGCAGCCCAATGGGAGCAGTCAAGGCAAGGTACACAACCCATTCCTCCCCACCCCAATGTTGCCGCCGCCACCGCCACCACCAATGGCCAGGCCTGTGCCTCTGCCCATGCCAGACACCAAGCCTCCGACCACATCAACAGAAGGAGGTGCAGCCTCCCCCACCTCACCGAGTAAGTATGACCGAGACAAGGCGCCGGTTACTTACCATGCTTTATGCACCTGAGTTCACACTTAAGCCTTGTCCCTTGCTGTGCGGGCTTCAGCAATAGGCACAGATCCCACCGCTTTATCTATAACATGAGCTGGCAGAGCCCAGATCCAAGTCACAGTGAATACCACTCCCATCTGCTGTCAAACTACACCAGAGACGGAGATGATTGGGTGCAGGTGGTAGATTAAGATGCTGTAGCTACATACTGAGTACTGGGAACAAGGTAAAACCTAGTAAAGTGTGTGTATTGCTAGAGTGGTTTGCATAGAATACTATTTCCATGATGTCCTAAAAGCATCTGCTTGTGCATATTCTTAATAGCAAAGGGGTTGGTTATCCCTAGAAACTTGATGAGAGATAAAAGTTCTATGCCTTATACATGAGATAGGAAATTGTCTAGATCAGCATGTCCATGCAAAGGTGTGTGTATTGAATGCCACTAAGAGTAAGACGGGCCTGATAAAAAGTCAAAGCTGGAAGCCATGGTAGCCACATGAGGAGACTTGGGAAGGGAAGGAAAAACAGAGTAGGACCGAATGGAGAGAGAGAACCTTTTGACTCTTCTCTCAACAGTCTGGGAACACTTAGTCATAAACTAGAGGATTCTGACATCTCTTTATATGGTGGGAATGATTGTTTGATGAATTCCACAGTGAGCAATTCTCCAGATATTTCTTGGTATTTTTGGAGATGGAAGGACTCTAAAAGGTGCGAACATACAAATATAGCCTCTGTTCGTGTCTGCAGTGATGGCAGAAAGAGTGATGGCTGGACCTGCCAGGTGACCTTGTAGCCTGGCTTTGAAAGGTGGTGTGATGGGCCCTTCCTCAATCCTTTAGAGAGGATGAAAGTGTAGGGATGGGGGCAGTGGCCGTACCCCGGAGAGAGCCCAGAGGTGGTGGCAGGGTGCCTCTGATGGAAAAGGAAATGAGAAAGAAAAGGAAAAGCAATCAGGAAGAGAAGTGGTAAGGTCGGGAACTTGGAGAACAGTGGAATAGAAGGGAACGGGTGGAGGGGTGTTTTGCAAACATAAACAAGCATTTAAATAAGAAGGCCTCTTGGCTTTCTTCCCTTCGATATTGTAATTAATGACAATGGATACAGGAGAGAAAGAGCCAAAAAGGAAAGACAGTCCTTCATTTAGACCATCGTCACTGGAATTGGTTCTGGGAACGTTGAATATAAAGTGACTTTGCATCCCTTGGACATGATCAGAGAGTGAACTTTGTATTGTCTAGTATTTCTTTGGGTAAATAGATGACATTGTGCATAAATTCTTCAGCAGAAGGACCGAAATCCAGGGACAGTTTGGGGAGATAGACGTTTCTGGTGAGAGGTGGGTCAGTCTTAACGCTCATCAGCAAAGGAGAGAGCCAGTATGTTAGCGTGGGAAGGAAGCTGCTTAACGGTGAACCATTGGCACATTTCAGAAGTAAGCTGGGAAAGAGGTAGAAAACTAGTGTTACTGATGGATAAGA
Organism: Microtus ochrogaster; assembly: GCF_000317375.1. Lineage (NCBI taxonomy): Eukaryota > Metazoa > Chordata > Mammalia > Rodentia > Cricetidae > Microtus > Microtus ochrogaster. The sequence continues at coordinate 65,775,143 of NC_022016.1, forward strand.
AGTTAAGAGGAAATTACACTTTTTAATAATCACGTACTTTCTTAGAAACTAAAATTGCAGCATGGTTCAATCTGTCTGTCCTTAGCAGTTTATCAGAGCTCGCCCGCAGTGGGAAGCAGCATCAGTCAAGGTGTTCCATACAATGCTCAGCGTCCTGACAGTGCATCCAAAACTGAAGCTTGTTTCAAAGAACAGTGGCAGATACTTTTCTATTTAGGGGTTTGGGATTACTTACAGTAAAATAAGATTGGTTTTTTTTTTTCAGTTAAAAAAATAAAAGAGGAAATCAAGCCAAAGGCCTCCTCTGTTACCAACTTTTGGGAGGCTTCAGCTCCCTCTCGATGGGAGTAGCATTCACTCCTCTGCCCACTCACAGCAGGTTATCCAGGAGAAAGTAGGATAATAAGCATGCGTTGTGGCTGACTAAATGTCAAAGCAACATTTTTAATATCATCTAATAATGAAATACAAATGATGCCAGCCTAAAGCGGAGTATGTGTTGCCTCTGGAACTAATACTAAACTTTTCAGTATGAGAAAGAAAGAAAAAAAAAAGGCAGATCTGGAAAAAAAATTGCCTATAAAATAAATATATTTTAATGGGAAAAACCTGTCCCCATCCCTTTAAAAACCAGGGAAATGGGAGTGAGGATAAAGCTGTACTCTTTCCTAAAAAGAACTTTGATATTTTAATATGTGTCCAGAGCCCTTGCTTATACTGTGTGCAGCTGTATAGAATGTGACAGGTAGGATCCTTGACCTGTGGCAGAAGTTCACACCGTGTATTCCACTCTCACTGAGAAGCTGGTGATGTGGGTTTCCATCCCCACCGAATGAAAACCTTTTCTCCATTCATGTTATTGAACGTCAGCTGGGTGCCAAAAATCCTAAGTGCTAGACTTCTGCACCTAGAATAAGGGATAAAAGTGTTCTGAATATCTTGATCTTATAAAGATTTTATTCCAAAGAGGAAGAGAGAGAGCAAACAACACAGTAAGTAGGACATTCAGGTGATGTAAGACAGTGACCATTGTGCTCACACATCCATAAGCCGTTGATGGACCAGGGGCAGTAGGGTAGCATGCAAGTGGGAAACAAGACCTCCCAGCCCTTTGACATTAGAGAAAGGCCCTGGTGGGGTGGGACCTGATGCCTGGTAGGTAAGGGATCAGCCAAAACAGTCTGGTGTGCGTGAGGAAGTGGGGACAGTGAGAAAGTTGGGAGAGGTGATGAGGATGGAGGAGGACCTTGGATGCAGGATGCTTGTTGGCCAGCATCAGGACCTGGACATTTCCTGCAAGTGAGATTGCTAGCAGAGTAATGCTTCCTAAAGCCTGCACATTAGTAGAAAATTCTGGCTGGTTTTGTTGAAATAGGTTGCCGGGGAGGAGCAAAAACAGGTCATGATGGATGTAGTGGGTCGTTTACATGCCAGCGAGGGGCACCAAGGTAAATGAAACAGATAAGAACTTTCATCATGGGGCTGGAGAGATGGCTCAGTGGTTAAGAGCATTGCCTGCTCTTCCAAAGGTCCTGAGTTCAATTCCCAGCAACCACATGGTGGCTCACA
>NC_022016.1:65777015-65793645 GCF_000317375.1 Microtus ochrogaster
AAAAAACCTTTCATCATGAACAAAACACACATGAATTAGGAAGCTAGGGACCAGCAGATGAAATTGAGAGTATGGTGAGCATGCTATGGCAATCACCCAGGTGAGAGTTGTCCATGCACTGACCTAGGAATGGGGTTTGTAGAAGCTGTGAGAAGCTCTCGAACTCCAGGCATATTCCAAAGAGAGTTAATAAGCTTTACAGAGGCACCTGATGTGGATTGAGAAGAAGGAGAGAAATCAGACATGACCTGTAGGGCTTTTAGCCTGGGCTCCTGAAAGGATGGAGACAGGAAGCTGATAGGAAAAGCCATTCTGAGTGAGAGATGGGCACTAGATGTTTGAGTCCATTAGACCTCCCAGTGCTCAAGCTAAGCAAAACTTCCTGCGGATAGCAACCCTGGACAGGTTGCAGAGTATTTCAGGATGCATCATCTTTTTTATTATTATTTGCTTGTTTTGTTTTGTTTTTGAGGCATGGCTTTTCTGTGTAACAGCCCTGGCTGTTCTGGAAGTTGAACTGTATACCAGACTGGCCTCAAACTCACAGAGATCCACCTGCCTCTGGGGTGCTGGGATTAAAGGCATGTTCACTGGAACCTGGCCCATCATATTCTTAATAAATGACTTCTTTTCAAACATACAATATGACATGAGGTTTTTGAGATTCTGTGTGTGGTGGCACATGTCTTTAATCACAGGTGGATCCCTGTGAGTTCAAGGCCTCTCTGGTCTACATAGTGAGTTCTAGCCATCCAGAACTACATAATGAAATTTCCTCCACCCCCTAAAAGAGAGAGAGAGAGAGAGAGAGAGAGAGAAAGAGAGAGAGAGAGAGATTCTATGAGTCCTCATGCCATAGGTTGGCACTAGCTCATCCCACAAAAATGGAATTTTCTACGCTTTTTTCCTAAAGTAAAGATTGGCATCATAACGTGAAATTAGAATGCAAAGGAGAAAGCACTTTTAAATTATGGTGGGAGATAAAATATGCATATTTTCCTTTGTTAATTAATTAAAAATCAATTTAAGGTGCATAAAAAAGCTCATAATAAGCATTTTTCTCCTCCATTCCTTCTTGGTTATGAACTTTTGATTTTTTAAACTAAAATTCTATTAAAGTAGAAGCATGTAATAACAAGTAACATTTATTGTTTATTTTTATGTATCCAATGAATCTTGTATCTGTTTCATTCTGTAAATGAATATGCACCTATAACTGAGAGCATAGCAATTATCTTTCACAAGCACAGACGTGTTTAAACCCAACAACACGTGTTCGATGCCTTCTGGTGAACCAGAGCTCTGTCCCCACGTGTGTTATCTTCCTACCACTCCTTTGAGGTCAATATTTTATAGACGAGACAACTGATATGGGAAAATTAAGGTTACCTGTCCACTACGATGTTCTGATGGTGGAATGGTGGGACTCCCATGTTCTCTCGGCTACCGCAGACTGTATGCATACATGTATGTATGTATGTATGTATTATCTTAGTCAGGGTTTCTATTGCTGTGATAGGACACCATGAACAAAAACAACTTGAAGAAGAAGAGGTTTATTTCAGCTTACAGTTCCACATCACAGTTAATCATAGAAGGAAGTCAGGGCAGGAAATTAGAGCAGGAACCCAGAGGTAAGGGGCTGAAGCAGAGGCCATGGCAGGCACTGTGTACTGGCTTACTTCCTCATGGCTTGACCAGCCTCCTTTCTTATGTAACTCTGAACCGTTTACCCAAGGGTAGTACCATCCACAAAGTGCTGGGCGCTCTTACATTAATCATCCATCAAAGAAATGCCCAATAGCCTCGCCCATAGGCCAATCTGATGGGGGTTTCTCTCATTGGAGGTTCTGTCTTCTCAGATGACCAGGCAGCTTTAGGGAGAGGCGCTTGAGAGGGATGCCACAGAAGGGCCGAGCTCTCAGCGGGGCGCAGGTACTTTAAGAATCCTTTTACATGAAGGGCCCCATTTCACCCTCACGTTAACCCATAGCAGAAAACTTCCTGTTCAGCCCATTGAGAAGGAGAAGACAAAATGGAGAGATGAGGTAGCAAGTATTATAGGAAAATGACTCCCTCCCAGCACCTTGAAACTGGACTCCCCTGTTTCACTGTGACGTGAGACTCTGTGAAGTAGCCTAAAACTTCCTTTTCTGTGGCAACGAAAACTCTCTGTGGAGAAACGTGAAAGACCTTAGTAGTCACTGGTACAGAACGGAAAATAAAAGATTTAGGGGAGGACATAATGATTACGGTCCATCTTTTAGAGAAATGGTAGATTATAGTTAAGAGAAAACCAACTTAGTGGATCCATTTCCCAAAGTACTTTTTTCACAACTGATGTCTGGACTATACTATCCTTTTCTAAATTTTAAAATGTCTACTTAATAAAATTTGGCATAGAGTCCTGTGAATTTTTTTATTACCACAGATTCTTGTAACCGTCACCATACACAAGAGAGAGAACAATGCCAAAAATCTCCTTGCCATTTTTGCTTCCTCTCAAGGAAGTGTCTGATGTAGAGCAAAACTTACTTTATCCTTTTTCCATTAATTTTAATCTCTTTACTAATACTTCTGTTATCAGCATGGTATATGTGTGTGAGTGAATAAGAGACAGACAGACAGACACAGACAGAGACCATCTTGCTATGTAGCCCAGACAAGCAAGGAGCTTTTAGCATTCTGCTTCCTCTGTAGTTCAGGGATGACAGGCATAAGCCACCACTCCCAGTTTTTTTCATTATAGTCTGATTTTTATATTCTTCTACATTAGGGGATCAGGAGTAAGGTCAGTCTTAGTGTTCTGCTGCTCTGAAGAGACACCATGACCATGGCAGCTTATTTTGAAATGCATTTATTTGGGGAGTTGCTTAACATGGCAGGCATGATTTTGGAGCAGCGGCTGAGAACTTACATCCTGATCTGCAAGTTGGAGAGAGAGAGGGAGAAAGAGAGAAAGAGAGAGAGAGAGAGAGAGAGAGAGAGAGAGAGAGAGAGAGAGAATGAGAATTAGAAATGGCATGGGATTTTGAAACTGCAAAGCCCACTCCAAGTGACACACCTCTTCCAACAGGGTCTCACCTCCTAATTCTTCCCAAACAGTTCTGTCAACTGTGGACCAAGCTTTCAAATATATGAGCCATCGCAAAGCCCAAGTACACAGTGTTTAGTCTATGAAAAGAGTGGCATCTGAAAGGAAAGATCCAGGATTCAGTAGAGTATACTGGGACAGCTGAGTAGCCCTCTGGAAAAATATTTATTCCATAAAAGTAAATTTCAGCTGGAACCCAAACAGACAGACAAAAATCATTAAAAGGTTGACCTACAGATCTTTAAAAACCACAGTACAGATATTTTATAATATTTAAGAGAGGAAGACCTCTCTGAAAAATACAATATAGATATTCACACATATATACATACACACACATATACCAACCAGGCATCCATCAAAGAAAAAAACCAACAAGTTCTGTACTAAAAATATCAAAAATTATACACATGAAAAATACCTTGAGCAAATTATAAAATATAATGTGAAGAAAATATTTTCAGCATTTGTGACAAAAGGCCAAAATGCTTAATACATGCTTTTCAAAGTCTGGATCAGAAAGCTCCACAATCAAATAAATACAAGAAGGCACATAAAGAAAGAGAAGGGAGACATTAGAAAGGCTTCTAATTCATGTGATGTAGAGCAATGTAAATGAAAACTTTAAAGGTTTATACCTGTCCCATTAGCAAAGACCAAAAAGTAATTTAACATGGTGTTGTCAAACATACATATGAAAAACAGGCCATTGGAGGACCTTCAATGGTTTAGCCTCTTCATAGAATGTGTGCAAGCGTGTGTGTGTGTGTGTGTAATTATGTACAGCATTTTTAGCATAAGTATTCCATATTTCTGTATAAAATCTTAAATGTATGCATACATCTTAAATGTAAGCAACACATGTATTTGGATATATGAACAAAGCTATATCTAAAGTAGCTACTGAAGCATCAGTTATAATGGGAGACCGAGACCCCGGATATCCACCAGTGTAATTGTTATTGGCTCTTCAAATGCAGACAAGCCTATTTAGACTCATAGAATAGCCTTTGAGGTCTACTTGTGTGGTAGAGGGTCCTGAGAGGTGTGGCCTGCACTGAATGCTGCCTGAGAGGAAGGGCTGGGAATTAGGAACTGGGTTGACTGGAGGAAAGAGACAAGACTATCAGGAGTGCCTCCTCTGATAGAAGCAAGTGATATTAAGTTTTGATTTTGCTCTTTTATAAAATATAATTATTTCTTTATGTTTAAAAGTATTGCCTAATGACCTTCTCACAGTCTTGCTCATACACTAAATCCTTTGGCCCCGATCATAATAACAAAATGTGCTATCTTCTATAAATAATATTTCCCCTTCTGAGAGGCTTCAGCATAAAGTCTGTATTTCGCTCATAGCAGGCATTGTTTAGGGATCCCCAGCATACAGACAGATACAGACTATCTGTGGCAGTAATTTGTTATCATTTTCAGAGCGTTTTGTTTTGTATATAGTCTATCTTTTAAGGTTTTCATTTGCGAAAGGGGGATAGCAGGGTAGCTCAGTGGGTGGGGGCACTTGCCGTAACGCCTGGCAGTGTGGTCTCCACATGGCGGAAGCAGAGTCAGTTCCCGCGGGTTGTTCTGTAACCTCCACACACGTGCCGAGACATGCGCACAGTGGCCCACACACACTAAATAAAAGCAATCTTTTTAAAATGTCAATTGCAAAGAAAAAGAAAAAATGTTGTTGCAGTCCAGGCACTGGGTACGGTACTTCTAAATGCATTAGGTACAGTCATTATGTCTATAAGGCTTGGAATTATGAGACCTTCTCTAAAGAAAACGAACCTGAGCTAACGCTCAAACTAAGTCTCTTGGGCTCCAAAGCCCAGTGCTTTCTGCTCGGCCAGGACATATAACATGTTTGACAGGCGTGATGCTGTGATTTTCCTTTGAACATTCTAAAACACCCCATAAAGACATGCTTTTATTATTTCAAGAAAAATGGCACTCGGTTAGATGAAAAACATAGGACTCAGAGTAGGAAAAGGGAAGGGGTACCAAGATGAGAACTGAAGGGATGGGCAGCTCAGTGCTTGCCCACTATCCACAAGGTCCTGCGTTCAGTCAAGAGGATGGGCATCCTTGAGAAGAGAATGGAGCAGAAGGCTGCATGCATGTGAATAGCCACAGCCAGTCCAAGTCTGCATCTGCCATAGTTTTCTTTCCTTTGTGCTTTTGGAAATGACATATGAGTTTTAAGAATTTCTTTTTAAAGATTTTATATGTGTGTGTGTGCGTGTGTGTGTGTATAAAGAAAACTTTAAAACATAGAAAAATATGAAAAGAAAGATATATTCCTCCAATCAGCTACTATCAGCACTTCACTTTCCCTCCCAACCTTCTGTAGAGTACATTTATGCCTTTGTTTCCTTCATAGACTTACATGGACTGGCTTGGATCATACTGACTGTAATATCTATGTACTACTTTCTTTTTTTTTTCCTTTTTTTTCATTTTTTTATTTTATTTTTTTTTTATTGAGAAAAAAAATTTCCGCCTCCTCCCAGCCTCCCACTCCTCTCGCCCTCCCCCCACTCCTCTCCCCCTCCCTCTCGAGTCTGAAGAGCAGTCAGGGTTCCCTGCCCTGTGGAAAGTCCAAAGTCCTCCCCTCTCCATTCTGGTCTAGGAAGGTGAACATCCAAACTGGCTAGGCCCCCACAAAGCCAGAACAAGAAGTAGGATCAAAACCCAGTGCCATTGTCCTTGGCTTCTCAGCAGCTCTCATTGTCCGCCATATTCAGAGAGTCCGGTTTTATCCCCTGCTTTTTCAGTCACAATCCAGCTGGCCTTGGTGAGCTCCCAACAGATCAGCCCCACTGTCTCCGTGGGTGGGTGCACCCCTCTTGGTCCTGACTTCCTTGCTCATCTTCTCCCTCCTTCTGTTCCTCACTGGGACTTTGGGAGCTCAGTCCAGTGTTCCAGTGTGGGTCTCTGTCTCTGTCTCTATCTCCATCCATCGCCAGATGAAGGTTCTATGGTGATATGCAAAATATTCATCAGTATGACTATAGGATAGGATCATTTCAGGTTCCCTATCCTCAGCTGCCCCAGGAACTAAATGGGGACCTCGCCTTGGGCACCTGGAAGCCCCTCTAGGTCCAAGTCTCTTCCCAACCCTAAGATGGCTACTACTTTCTTAACTAGAATGTTATACCTTGCTTATGAGGAAGTTAAGAAGTGCAGTTTTAAGCAATTTGTACCCATGTCCTTCCATTTAAACATCCATTTTCACCATCCTATGGAACAGGGCCTGGCATCTCCTTGAACACATGCTTGAACCTAATTATCTCGTGGACTGCAGTGCTGGAAGTGGAGTCGCTAAGCCAAGTGGCAGCAACATTCCTCTTGAGACCCATTACCAAACTGCTCGCAAGATTTATACAATTGATCCCCTTACAAACTGCGAGAAGTCTCAATGTAACATGACCTCTTAAGAAGTGTCAGTGCATTTTTTAATTGTTGGGAGACAAATATCTTGTGAGCGTAGTAAATTCTCTCAGCCTCAAATTTTAGAATCGGTGAGCTCAGGGTAGATGACAGCACATTTTTCTTCAAATGTTTTCTCCCAAAGCACAGAGGAATCCAGGCTTCCTGTCTTTCCTGAAATTCTTCCACACCTCCCTCTGGACTGGTCTATTAGAAAGGCGGTCTGTTAGACATTCAGATTAAGGAGGAGTACAGTAAATAACACGTATTATCCTCACCTCTTTACGTACAGATATTTTGGAGAAGTTAACTGGCTGCAAAGACCATCTTTCTAATAGGCACCAAATAAGGCAAGCTGAGCATGGTAGCACTCCACAGGCTACAACACAATTGTGAGTTTGAAGCCAGCCTGTGCTCCATACAGAGGCCCTGCCCAATCAAAATTCAAACAAGTTCTAGATTCCACCAGGATGTTCTGACTCTACCTTTATTTGCTATGTCTCACTGCCCTTTAAAAAAAAAATAGTGTTATGGTTTTCAAGTTCCATTTGTCCGCCTTTACTTAAGATTAATAATTACTGAACCATCTAGTCATAGTGAAGAATGTCTATAGTCTCAGAGTTGGGGCCCCGAGGCAAGGTTGTCACAAGTTACAGGCCATCCCAGGCTGCATAGCAAGACCCTGTCTAAGGGAAAGGAAAGTGAAGCATCCCTAGAAGGTATTGTTAAAGTGCTCGCCACCCCACTCTTCAGAGGAAATCACTTTAGCTTATCCATTTTCTGTTCGCATTTCAGCCCTAACTGAGCATCATACGCATATAAATGTGTATATAGGTGTTTCCATCCATGAGCATATTACAGCCCTGTAAGGTGATTTTATTTCATATTGCAAGCACAGTGTGATGTCATCAGTTACTATTTGAAGACACGGTTGTCTCTAGAATGCTCCCACTGTCTGTATGAGGCATTACCTCATAAGTTGGTTCCAGCTTGTCACTATTATAAGCAATACTGTAATGAACATCTTGGAGCATAAATCTTTATCAGTATTCTTACTGTCTGCTGAAGATAAATTCCCATGAGTAGGCTTCCAGAGTTACACAGCCTTCTGAGAGGTTGCAGGAGCTTTTCAAGGGAGAATGAGCCAATATATCGATCTACGTTTCTTTTTTTAGCAAACCCCAGCTGAATCAGGGTCTGTTCCTCATGCTGTTTAATATAACTTTCACCTGTGCCTTTTCATCCACAGAATCTCCTTGAATCAATAAACATGTCCTATCAATTGGAGCAACACACAGCATTGATACAAAAATAAATAACAGTTACAGAATTTAGATTAGCTCTCAGAAATAAACTGAAACAAAGCCTGTTCTCCTTTTATTTTTTTTTTTAAATAAGTTATGGTCAGTTTGAATAGAATGGTGCTGGAAACACTCATGAGGAGGTGCCACATTTTTGCACAGATTTTAGTAACCTAAGGTCCTAGCATCTTCAGTTGAGAAATTGCTTCAGCTCCCTCTCTCTGTGTACCTGTGCCTCCAACCTTCCTGCCAACGCTGAGGAACCTCCATACAACCAGAAATACCAAAAGCAAAGCCGTCTGGCTGAGTTGACTCCTTCCAGGCCTTCTGCGAGCAGTTGCCCATAGACTTGTCGTGCACATTGTTATTGGACATGTTAGTAATGCCAATATATTAAAGTTAATGCATTAGCTTTCCAGGAAGGAAGCTGGTGGATATGCTGTTCTGTCATAACTTACCGATGATAGGTGTCTTTAAGTTCATGCCCCGAGGGCTGTGCTTCTTGGATGTAACTTGTTTGTGAAGACAGAAGATTGGCAGAGATGAGAGAGTGAGATGGGATCCGACTGCACGGGGTTGATCCAAACTGTGGGAATTAGGAATGGTGATCTTCTAGATTTCAATGATGAGAACTAACAGTATCATCATGCATGCATGGGAAGCTCTCTAAAGCTCTGACTTTCGAAGGACTTAAACTCCTAATGTTGTCCCCAGCTCTGTGAAATTAATAAGGCGAGCTCATACCAGTAGATTTATTTGACAAAGAAAGGCTCCAGTATTCTCCAGCATTCTCAAGTAACCTTGGAGGTATCTGCTGTTCAAATCCATAAAAGAATTCAATAGTAATGGTTTCCATTATAAATTCGCTAATCTCTTTTCTAATAGTTTTAGTATTTTTTAAAGGAATTTTTCTCATCCACCCCCCCACACACACACACTATGAAACATGACAGGAAGTTAAAATTTTGGAATACTATTTAACGGGGTGCTTCAGTTTGCAACTTATCAACATCCGTCATGGTCAGGTGTCGCTGAGAATCATTTAATAATATGGCGGTTGTTTGAAGACTCGGTATTATTCAGAAATAAGTCTGTTATTTCCGAACTTTGGTTACCCTTGTTCCAGTAACTGAACATTCCCTGGACAGGTTGTAAAATCACAAGGATCTTTGGAATGAAACTAAAGTTTTGAGGAAAACCCAAAAATGAGTTTCTGAGAGCGAGAGACTGTAAGAGCTGAGCAGTGGTGTACAGGATCAGAAGGGAAAGGTCCCAAGTGGGGGCTTACTGACTGTTGTGCTGGAACCAAGATACATTGTTTTTGTTTATTCTATATCTTATTTCTTCCTTTTAAAAGAAAATTAACTTCAGGGACCTCTTCCCCTTCATTTTTCAAATGTTCAGGTTTCCAATCCTTCAGAATGAGCCTTCTCTTTGCAAATGGCAAAGCATCATTTTGAGATTGCATCCTCCCTTCCTGACTTAAGCTACTTCCTCTGTGATATCCTGTCTCCAGGAACCTGTCCACCCCACTCCTTCACACACATCTCAAAAGCCATCTCCGTCTCCTCTAAAACGTCTTCCTTTTCCTCTTACAGGGTGTCACTGTCTGTCTTGAACAGCCCACAGATTATCTGTATTACTTTGAGATTCTCATACTCATTTTTAAAACTTGCATTTCCTCAGCTGACTCTGACATCTGAGGATAGCAGGCATCTTCGTCACCTTTGTATGCAACAGTGTGCGAAACAGAGGCTGGCATATGGCAAGTGTACAGAGAAGCATCTTTGGGGTAGAGAACATATGACTACATTAAAATAACTCTCTGGTGGACTCCAGACATTAGACTTGGTGGATCTAAGAGAACTAAGAAAGAGGGTGTTTGCCACTCTCAAGAAGTTGTGTCTTTGATGAAACAAGAGACAAATCTCTCTTCACACTTTCCAGCAGAAGGTGGGTCTACCTGCAAGGGTTGATGCTAGCAACTGGAAGTAAATTCAGAAGCCAGAGTTCACCTGGTCTCCTGCGTTATTTTTTATGCGAAATGATCCCACCCTTGTGCTGATTTGTCCCCAGCCACCACCAGCAAGCAGCTCAGCCCCAAGGAAACCCAGCATTCAGCTTCCTTGGAGAGCCTGTGGATGCAGACCAATCTGAATTTTCAAAGAGGGCCCCTTTGCAGTCACACATTCCACAGAAGCTCCGGCAGTCTTCCTTTCCACCTTCCATATCATGTTTCAGCTGCTACGCTAGACCTTAAAGCCGTCTGCCCATCTACCTAGCTTCAAAGGAGCAGCACAAACTGAATTTGTTAATTTGTCAGATTTGGGAGATTATATATGAAATATCAGTTGACTTTGATATAGATATCCTAATAGTAACATCCTTTTACTTTTTTTTCCAAAGGCAGGATAGTAATAACTTCCATTCAAAAATATACCTGCCAAATTCTTAATATCAGGAGCGAGTGTCTCTGGGTCAGGGTTGCTGCAGTTGGCACTAATTCCCCTGGAAATGCTGTTGTCTCCTTCCTTATCCACATGTATCCCTTGTTCTTTCTGATTCAGAAAAAGAGGCCAAGACACCAACTGTAACTTTACGGACTGTATCCATTGCTGAGTTCGAAGCTAAGAGGTGTGAAGAGTAGTGTTGCTGGGGTCTCTCTACTCTCTCTCTCTCTCTGCCACCAAACCTACCTCACGGTTTCCACCATTCTGAGACCCTGTTAAACTGTTGCTGATATTGAGAGAAAGATTCTTGAACCATTTGCCCCTTTGTTCTTACAATGGCAAGAGAGTATCTGTCGTCAGTGAGGGAGTGTGGGATTAGACATGCATGTGAAAGGAGGAGCCCAGGATAATAGGGGTGGGGGGAGAGCAACTGTTGCTTTAACTTTGGTACTTAAGACTATGTGGTAAAGGCCCACCTAAAACGTCATTAGATAGTACAAAGAGCTGGCGGCAGCTGCTAATAAAACATTCTTCCATGGTGTTAGGAAAACTGACCGTGGCTATGTCAGACAGATGTCCAAAAACCAAAACAAACACTTTGTTTCAGAAGCCACTAAACGAATAGCAATTAGATTTTAAACAAGGACTTTTAAAAGAACATTCTGTAGTTAAAATGGAATCCCCGTAGATGGCATAAAGACAGTCACTAGTTGCCCCTGGTTCTCTCCTTCAGAAGTCTCAAAATGCCTACAGCAATCCTCCAATATCTATTTTCCAGATTTCATGAATTCCCAGAGCTCTTCCCACAGCATCTGATCATTGGTCTTATGAACAGGACAAAAATTATCAGGAAAGCTATGATATGGTGTAACAGCATTGTAACAGTTATGTGTAGTTAATTACCACATTGCCCATCTTTTCCTGATGTTCTGTTCATTTTGGAAACTCTTGTTTGTGTGTATATCACTGATTTGCTATGATATATGTTTATTTTTTTTTTAAATTTCAGCTGAGGTTTTGCTGTTTTGCTGAGGACTTTTACAAGTCCCTGATTCCATTATTTTATTGAAGGAAAGAAATCGAATTCAACATCCTTCATATCTTTTCAGGAACTAACATCCTGTTAGAGTTGAACTTCTGCCCTTTACAGCTATAATATGGAAGAGACACCAGAATTATTCTTTCCTTCCTTCCTCCCTTCCTTCCTTCCTTCCTTCATTCATTCATTCATTCCTTGTCTTTCTACCTTGTCTTCTTCCTTCCTTGCTTCCTTGCTTGTCTTCCTTCCTTCAAGCCCTCCTTCCTTCCCTTGCCTTTTCTATGTCTGTAAATGTGCCCAGAAGCTGTCTTTCTGTAGAACCATGTTTCCTAAGCATGAGACTGCAGCTCTGGCATCCACAGTCCTCAGGGTAAATAAGTGTGAACACATTACCACATCTCTCAGGACCACTGTCTTGTTTTTATTAAGCAGAGTAAACTTTGGCATTTGAGTAGCGCTTTGGAGCATTAGAGACCTTCTGAGTCGTTCAGAAAACTATTGTGATTTGTCTGAAGAAAGGGAATTAAACAATTATCCCTTCCTAGTAATTCTGAGTATCAAAGTTGTTTGTACGCTAAGTCTTCATTCACTTCATTCAAAGGCAAGAAGTCCTACCTCATTCCTTTCTCCCTGTCACTAAGACCAGGGTCTATCTCTGTTGTGGAATATTACTTAATGAGTGTCACATTCATTGTTGCTGTGGAACATTTGTTTAATGATGCAAAAATGTGTTGCATTCTCTTATGTTGCCTTTGTTTAACTCTGTAAAGCTGTGTCACTTTGCCTGCCGAAAACACCTGATTGATTTCATAAAGAGCTAGGTAGGAAAGAGAAATAGGTGGTGCTGGTGGGTAATGAAACTAAATAGGAGGAGAAATCTAGGGAAGAGGGAGGAGCAAGAAAAGAAGAAGGCTAGGAGGAGGCCAGGGGCCAGCCGCACAGCCACACATGGAGTAAGAAGGAAAGGAAGATATATAGAATAAAACAGTAAAAAGCCAGCCCAGAGGTGGCAAAATGTAGTTAAAGAGAAACAGGGTAATTTAAGTTAAAAAGGCAGGCTAGAAATAAGCCATGCTAAGGCCCAGAATTCATGTATGCTGTGGTCAGTTAGTGTGCTTGTTTGGGATGTTATCAGTATGACAAGAATTCTGTGAGAAAATTTGCTGTGTGCCTTTGCTAAGCAGCTGTCCAGTGCACTGTGTCGTCAGACTAAGGGCTCCTGCTGCAGAAACATATGATTCGCATAGCTTCAGAACCCAGACACACCTGCACACGTTTCTCTGCCTGTGTAAACCACCCACAATTCACAATGAGAAGAATACTTTCCCCGCTAAGTAACAGATTCAAGAGGTGATTTCAGTGCTGGCCTCCATCTTGTCTCTCTCTTCCATCCTTTTGTGTTCTAGAAACAGGTAACTATACTGCCAGGCAACTATAATTCATATTCTCCATTTACTTTTTTTTTTGATATTTCCTAGAGTGTATCAAAGCAAAGTCATAGGCTAAGAGGCACAAGTAACTCAGGCTTGTGACTGAAAGCAGAGCTAGCTCTCAACTCAAACCTGCCTGGCGTAAAAGGTGTCCCAGAGGAAATCAGCAGATTCCCGTTAGTAGACCATGAATGACAAGAAGCATCCTCATCCTTCTGTGTAAAGCCACTATTGGATGATGGCTGCCAAAACGATCCTACCCTGATCTCAGAGGGCCCCGGGGTTCATCCTGCGCTCAGCATTTTAACTCAGCTGCACCATGTCTCAGCTATGCCATGTGACCATCACAGGCCTGTCTGCACGGCTCATCTCTTTCCAGCATATCCAACAGGACTTGGGCCAAGTTAGTAGGAATCATATCCCTGTGTGTGTTTAAGAGTGGGAACAAACAGCATGGGCCCTCCTCTGTAGAGCAGAACCTCGAGGAGAAATGGGTGATGTCAACAAAGGCAAAACTGCCCTGGCAGAATTGTGAGGTCTTCCCCTCCTCCCCCTTAGATAGTGTACATCTAGAGATAGTTTTGAAAAATTGCTTTTAGAATGCAGACATTTGGGGCTAGCTCAGTAGTTATAAATAGGTACTGCTCTTGCGGAGGGCCTTAGTTTCATCCCCAGCTCTGTGTCAGGCAGTTCACGACCGCCCAGAACTCCAGCTCCAGGGAATCTGACACCTTAGGTATCAGAATCTGATTTCCTTAGGTATATGTATCCACATGTACATATTCACACACACACACAGAGAGAGAGAGAGAGAGAGAGAGAGAGAGAGAGAGAGAGAGAGAGAGAGAGAGAGGGAGGAGGGGGAGAGAGAATTAAAAATAAAAGTTACAATTCAATAGCAATCTAAAGACTCTAGAACAAAGAAATAATTTTTGAAGTTTGTGGTGATGTGAATTCATGCAGCATCCAAATTTATTTGGGTTCACAAAAAGCCCCTGATTTTCTTTTCTTCATCAAAGAAGCTCCTAAACACAAACCAACAAATCTTTCATGTATAGTGAGGTTAGTGAACTCTAATGTGATAACCAAGGTCCCAGAGAGAGCTCAGTTTGCATCTGCAAAGGTCCTAAGAATGGACAAGTGGCAACTCAGAGGTTTTAAGCACACCTGGCATCATGAAGATTCTAGACACGCAGCTGGCCCTGAAAGGCTGCTCGCTCCTCCTTCCTGGAGACCCCCTTCATTCCTTCCTTACACGCTTCTTCCATCTCTAGCTGTGGAGGCCCAGAGTTGGTTTGTGGCTCGTCCAAGTGTAGCGGTTGAGAAAGCATGGCTATAACATGAACGGGCCCCTCCATTTCCTACTTCACTCCTTTCTCCCTGTCGCTAAGACCAGGGTGTCTCTCTCCACCCCAGGGCTCATATTTAACATACAGAGTAAACTTCGCAAATGTCCTGCATGTTCTAATTTGGATGATGGGAGGAGAAAACAACTCCTCTGAGCACCAACTCCATGTCCTTTAACTCCAGCGGTCCCTGGGTGTCAATCCCTGCCCCCCCCCCTTCGCTAGCCAGATCCTTTGCTAGCTCCAGCGTTTGCATTAATCAGCTGCACAGGCTCAGAGACTGTGTGTTTTGGTGTTGTTTGTGTGTGCAATCTCGTGCTGCTTCCTGAACGCATGTGTCCCTTCCCTTCACAGCCTACTCGACACCCAGCACCTCCCCCGCAAACCGATTCGTCAGTGTTGGACCACGGGATCCAAGCTTTGTAAATATCCCTCAACAGACACAGGTGGGCCGCTCTCATCTTTTCCGTATGTGGTGCAGCGTGTTTTATTGATCAGGTGCAGTTTAATGTGTCTTGGGGCGCACCAGGCCACATGCCTGAGCCCCTCTTCAGTTCCTCTCCTCCTGACTCCATCTCTCCCAGCCCTGTAAGCCATGTTTTCTCCTTGTTCTCAGGAACCATAAACAATGGTCCTGGGATCTTTGCTTAAGGTATTGGGGTATTAGAGAGGGGGGCTTCTGGGCCAGACTGCTTTTGCCATGGCAAGTTAAGGTTGCTAGGCTGAACTGTGTGCATTCCCTCCTTGAGGCAGCCATGTCTCTCTAGCTGTAAGCAGACAGACATGTGCCCCATGGAACCTGGTTTCCATGGTATCGAAGCATATGTGGGGAGGGAGACCAGCCACTCCTCTCATTTTATGGCCCCAGGAAACTGGCAAACTTTCTAAAAGAAAGTGGGGTGGGTGAGGACAAAGGGTTTCTAAGCTCTTTATTAAGTTACTGATGTTGGTCCCAAGGAGGTGATTGCTGGCCACTGGGGAAGCAGGGTGCTGAGAGTGGGAGGGGCTAAGCCGAATGGCATGTGGAGGTGGCTGATTGACAGTAGAGCTCAGAATCCCCAGAGCTGACCGAGCACAAGAGAGAGTTGTGTTTGGATCTGTGTAGGCTAAGAGGAGTTCTTTCAAAACAGGCTTGAAGTGGCCGCTGAGGGTTGAGAAGCAACAAACCTCTGGGTCCCAAGGAGTATGTAGAGGTTTAAAAAACACAGAATCAGGTCCAAGCTTGTAGAATAAACGACTCCTCCGTTTCCTAACTAGAATATGGCCATGTATTTCCTAATTGGCTCTAAGAAATTATTTTGTCCACGAGGTTCTTAGCATGGCTTGACATTTTCTCCGTGCGGTTCTGTGCCTGTGCTCAGCTGTGTGGCGTCAGCTGCCTGGTGTATAAGTACAGTCAGGTGCTTCCTGAGTCTGCTGCCTTCTTACAGGGCTCTGCTTTACTGCGCTTATCCAGAGTGCTGCTTCTCCTTCCTTCCTACCCTGAAGCAGCACCCCACAAAGTCCAGCACTAAGCCAAAAAGGGAGGGCCTGAGAAGAGGGACCCCTCTCCCCTTGAATCTCTGGCTTGCACATGGTGTCTGAGATTAAAACCCTACTCAGTACCTCTCCTAAAATTTTCCCATTTATTTGCTTACTTTGTCATGCCTTCAAATATTCAGATGTTTTTACCAGTGGTTTGAAGTTGTACCATTGCCTGAGAATATCTGTCTTAGAAGATGCTTTAGCTTTGTGCGTTGAACTTCCATGTTCTGGCACAGCGAAGGGTAAGCCAGAGGGCCTCCCTTCAGTTGGATGGTTCAGTTGGATGGTTCAGTTGGATGGTTGTTTCGGGTTTTTTTGTTTCAAAGCTTGGGTATGCTCAAATTGATTCGCTGAGAACCTGAAAACTGCAACTTTGAAGTATCTTGTTTGGTATTTTGTATGATATTTTATACAAACTAATTCATATAACCTAAACTGTATGTGTCTTTTTCATTTATCTCTCTATAATGAAAATGTGTTTTTCCGGTATGACTTTGTTTCATAAGTGCCTTGTTTAGCTCAAAAACCGAGTCTTCATGATGTTGATCACAAAACTTCAATTCTTAACAATCCAGATTTTGCACGCATCTGGATGGATGATGTCATTTAGGCCCAGTATTGGCATCTAGAACTGAATTCTTTTTGTTTTCCACTAAATATTTGGCATTGTGGTGACAATGGCTTAAATGTTCTTACCACGGTGACACCTGTCACATTTGGCTTGAAGAAAGCCATTCCTAATCATCTCATGAGAAGTTGTAGGGATGGAACTGTCTTTTTCCGCCCTCTCTATGTACCTACCTAGTCTTATGCCTTAAAATGAAATTTGCATTCCTCAAATATTACTATTTTATGATATATATGCTAACATTTTAAGAATAAACTGTTCAAAATAAGTATTAGATGTAGATGACAAGTAACACTAAACCTTAAATACAGCCTCCTTGTAAGAAGTCATTAGTTAAAGCTATTTTTTACAGGGTGTGTGTGTGTGTGTGTGTGTGTGTGTGTGTGTGT
>NC_022016.1:65793745-65800495 GCF_000317375.1 Microtus ochrogaster
TGTGTGTGTGTGTGTATCTTCAGTTTTTATTGCTGTGAAGAGACACCATGACTACATCGACTCTTATAAAGGAAAATATTTAATTGGGGCTGGTTTACAATTTCAGAGATTTTGATCCATTATCTTCATAGCAGGACATGCAGGCAGACATGGTGCTGGAGAAGGAGCTGAGAGTTCAGCATCTTGATCCGCAGGCAACAAAAGGAGTGTGCTTTACTGGCTGTAGCTTCTGCATAAAAAAAACCTCAAAGCCCATCCCCACAGGGACACACTTCCTCCAACAAGGTCACACCCACTCCAGCAAAGTCACACCTCTAAATAATGACACTCCCAATGGGTCAAGCAAACATGGGGGGCCATACCTAGTCAAACCATCACTGTGTGTGTGTGTGTGTGTGTGTGTGTGTGTGTGTGTGTGTGTGTGTGTGTATGCATGTATGCATGCTGTACAGGGGATTACCTCATAGATGCTAGGCTCTACCATTGATCCCAAGTTTTGTTTTTACTTTTCAAAAACTTTTAAGACCGGTTCTTACTAAATTGCCCAGGGTGACCTTGAACTCACTCAGTAGTCCAGCTAGGCCATGCTCTTCTGCCTCAGTCTCCCAAGTAGTTGTTCTAATAAGCCTGTAACACCGGTGTTGGCTAACAAGGTTTTTAACAGTATAATTTGAACGCCCCCAGATTCCTCACTTCCTAAGCAAGCTTGTGGTTGTCCTGAGATAGCTTTTCTGTGGCCCAAAAGTTGGTATTAGCTAAAATTAGGAAAGCTTTTCCAGGGGATCAGAAGTTTGCTCTCTGATACTCCACCAATAAAGTCAGTCAGACAGATATTTTCCTTATCTCTGCCTCTTCATGTGTGAAAGTCAGAGTCATCCAGACAGATTTGTAAATGCAGAAGAGCCAAGAACAGGAACCCTTGCCTATAACCCAGCACTTGGGAGGCAGAGGCAGGAAGACTGAAAGTTCCAGACCAGCCTGGGATGGATGATGAGACCCTGTCTGAGAACAAGACAGAAGAATCCAGCACTGAGTTCATGAACAGATGTGAGATGAAATGGTCCTCCTTTCCCCCAAACCCATTTCCTGGTGGAAATCTCTTGGCATTCCTATGCCATCCTAGAGAGGACGGTTCTTCCATTTATCTACTTATTCCCTATACCTTCTAATGCAGACATTTTTCTTGGTGAGTTTGGAAGTTTCATAATTGCTTTGAAAACATCTATCCTAAAATATGGTTTACACATGCAATGTAAGAGTTGTCATTTCTTAAAATGAAGAGCATCCTGATACTTGCCACAATATGGATGAATCTAGATAACATCATACTAAGTTGCATAAACCTATCACCAAAAGTTAAAACCTATTTTTCGATGGTGATTTTATCTTATTATAGTCATGATGCATGTTAATTGTGGGAAATACAGATGAGAGAAATAATAAGAATCACTAGTAGTCCTACTGTTAATGTTTCTATATAAATCCACCCTGGCTGTTTCTACACATTCAAGTATATTGCAAAAATAAGGTCGCATTACATCCACTGTTTAGTAACCTGCTGTTTCTTCTGCGTAACAATGTATTATGACCTCCTTTTCATGTAAATTGGAAAAATGGAATATTGGCTTTTATTACACCTATTCATCATCTGCAATGATTGGTGGGGAACGATGGCATGGATAATTGAAAGCTGTTGTTCCCCCTCTTTTCCTGCCAGTCTACTTTTACTCCAGAGGATCCTCGTCGTTGAGGGATAAATGCATCCCACTTACACTCGTGGAAGCCTGTTTCCATTCATACTCTGGCTTCTGGCTCTGGCTAGATGCTCTGCCAAGTGATCTGTCCTCTTCTTCCTCCTGGTTCCTCTGCTTGCTTTTTCTGCACCTGTCGCCTGGCCCACACCTTACTCCTGCATACATTGTAGCTGCACTCACCAGGAGACATGGCCAGCTCCCTATGGACTATGGAAAGCCTACCTGCTCTGAGAACTTATACCTCACCTCTTCCTGTAGCTCATCTTATTCAGTGTCTATCCCGACAGTGTTGGTGCTAACTCGTGGAGAACGCCTGAGTATTGACTCTCTTTGTACACCATCCATGTGCTGCACTCAGCCCTTAATGATACAGACCTCGGCCACTCTTCAGATAGAAAGCTGGGGGCCATTGTAACTGTATCCCCTGATCTAATCTGGTCTCTAAAAACAAGAACTATTATGAACAGTAATTTACTTAGAGCAAAAATAAAAGTTCACTATTTATTAACAATTAGTTAATAAATAGATATATACGTTCTCACACAGGAAGACTGAACAGAGAGCTCATCTTGATTCAGGCTCTGAGGAGGATGAATTCTTTACAATGAAAAATTAATGCTAACAGTATTAAAAACAAGCATTTTCTCTCTACCACTGGAGCTGTTACCACTCTGCATCAACAGAGCTGTGCCATCTGAAATGCTACTTAAAACCCCAGGAGACTGGCTCAGCTTGGTATAGTTCCAGTTTGCTGAAACTTCTGCTAAGTAAGTCTCAGCTGCCACACCCCGTACACTGCCTACAGTATGACCACTTTGGCCTCGTGTTCACAATGAATGCATCATCCAGAAAAGTTTCCACAGAGTGAACCATGGCACTGACACCCACTACCTCACCTGATGCCCACAGCACCCACCCTGCCACCTTGGGTAGCCATCCACAGAGAAAGTGGAGTAGAGAGACGTGAAGAGGTTTGCAATCCATGCCCAATCTTGGTGTCACGTTCCTGAGGCCTGGCTGAAGTCCTAACCACAACTTAAGCAATCTGTAAAAGTCTTCACAATTTCAACCACTTTAATATTTATTTAACTGCTTATTATATTTTTAACACTTACAAAATGCAAGGAATACCAACTGCCCTGAAGTTCTAGAGAGTGCAGTAGAAAAAACAGACATGAAGAAACAATAGCACTGACTTTCGTCGTGCAGTGTGACTAGGCACGGTCACACAGCTATAATCCCAGGACTTGGGAGGCTGAGGCAGGAGGATCATGAGTTTAAGGCTAGCTTGGGCTACATGGAGAGTTTTAGACTAGACTATGCTATAAAAGAACCTGTCTCCGAAGAAAAAAGTAAAGTCATAGTGATTAGGCTAAGGGGTTTCAAAAGCACAGAATGGCTCTTAGACTATTCCATAGAGTAGAAGGGACAGGAGAGACTGGACTGTTTTTCTGCCCTCATCTAACTGTAGTCTGATAATAAAGTTCTTGTACATTATTCCTAAACACACACAAGCCATTTTTAATTCTTGCCAACCAGGTGATAGGTAACATTTGAGACCATCCTAAGAAAGGAAGCATGCATCTCTACCTTCCCAGACCAAGCAGAGACAACTAGAATCCTTTCCGGCCAGCCGGGAACCCCTCCCTCTGCTTTCTGAGAAATGTCCACTCCAGGTATTGTATCCTCAGAGAGCTCCAGGCTCTGTCAGCACATTCCCATGAGCTGAAGCCCACTGCCTTCCTCCCGCCCACTCACCCCACATGACTTCCTGGCCACAGAAAGACAAGTACAGCACGGCAGTTAAGCAAAGGCATGACTGGCGAACACAAAAGGAACCGATTTCTTTTAGAGAGTAACAATGTGCTTGTCCCTTCCCATCCTGCCCCACCCTCCAGGTGGGTTTGAGCATTTCCTTCAGCTGATTGAAGAGGAACAGCAGATAAAATCTCTTGTGCTCTTAACTTTGAAAAGTTACTCATTGGCCAAGTTGGTATTCTGTATTAACCACCCCATAGCTCCAAGTCTGGGGCCTATGCGCCTTAGGGTTCTATAGCTGCCTTGGCATTGGCACTTGGCAATCTAAAGAACGAGTAAATGCCACCAAGGTACTGAGGGAGCCAAGGCTTCACTCAGTTTCCTCCTAGCTAACTTCCCCAAACACCATCTTCACACCTAGCTGTGTACAGTGAAACCTTACCACTGTTGTCCCCAGAGCTGGTTTGAGGCCAGGCTCTCGCTTCCTAGGTCCAGTAGAAATAAAACTGAATTGGGCCATTCTGAAGACCTGCCTCAGCCCCCTCCTAGGCTGCATGTTTTCTCAGTCTGCCTGGGGGAAGTGCTGCTTGTAGGGTTTGTGGGCTTCTGTACAAATAGGCCATCTAGCCCAAGACCAGGCTCAGGAGAGTGCATGTTAGTGCTTCGGAGTTTGTTACCTCACTCAGGAGCCAAGTGTCATGTTGGTGATGGGTTGTGCTTTCTCTCTTTTTCCTCAGTAATTTTGATTTTATAGCCTGGTTTCTTATCTGAGGTTGTGATGTGTGTGTATGTGTGTTAAGTATATATGTGTATGCGGATGTGTAAAATACATAATGTGCCTGAATGTGTGTGTGTGCTCATTTGATCCTAAAAGCATCCCTTAGAAAAGATATATTGTTGTTATTTCTAGTCTACAGTTTTAATAACATAGAAAACGGATTTAAGAAGAGGAAGTGATTTCCTCAAACCACATCACCAAGGTTGTAGGGCCAGGGCACAAAGCCGTGCCTCCTATTCGGCAAGAACTCAGAGGAGCCCTCAGCATGGAATAGTGCAAGGGCACCTGGGCTTGACAGCTGATGCCCTGGCAAGCTATGTGACTCTCTTTAAAACTCATTCAACCAGTGGGACCTTCTTTTCTCCAGAGCATGTTGCATTCCTGTCATCCAGCATGCTGGAAATGGTGCAGTGCCTGACTCCAAAATAAAAAGACAGAGGGAGAATCTTAGTTGATATAAACTGATAAGCATTCTAAGAATTGTGGTGTGGACCATGCAGTCTCACAAGTAAATATTGCTGGTAACTATTGCTGCCTTTTCCCCCCAACATTAATATGAAATCAACAGCAATAGAGAGGTAATTTCAGGGGAAATTAAGATATCATAGAGGAAGAAGAGAAAATATTGAAGCTGTGATGGTTGTTATGTTGAGGAGCGTGGAAGAGTGGAGGGAACCAGGAACAAGACTCTTCTCGCTTCTCGCTTCCACCCACCCTTGCCCCACGAGCATTACCTGACCTCAGGCTTATAGGTATTTAAAACTAGTGTTCAAATCAAACATTTACTTATAATTAATCATAAAGAAATTCATTATAAAGTAATTTTGATAGGCATATGATTTATAATTTATTAAGGATTTCAGTAAATTTGTATACTAATGAAACTGCCAAGATGTAGATGATCTTCAACATTTTTCAGAGTTCATCAACATTTTGATTTTAAAATCATCAATACTGGGAATATCGTTTGTAATAAATGCCTATTAACAAACTGGCAGAAGCCTGTTTAGGGCCATCAAGAAATTGTTGGAAATTCTGTCCATATACAAACCAAAATTCATTTAACAAATGTTTTATGAAACTCAAGTCAACAATACACACAAAAAAAGTTTTAATTAAATGTTCCAAGATAACCCAAAGATCTAATATGATAATCAAACTAATCTGATACGAACATGCTGACAGTTGGAACAATAGTAGGAAAATATTTAAAGTCTTTGTTTTTCCGTAATGAAATCATTATGTTTCTGAAAGAGCAGAAAGCTCTGCATGATTAATAAAAACACTACAATTCATATTGTGCAATAATCTCTCTTCGAACCGAGGTGATTCGGGCAGCACTTGTTGGTGCTGCACCGTGTGAAGATGCATGGATGGTCAGGCAGAAGTACACACTGCACCACGTTTAATCCTGCAGTGCGGTCCTGCACACAGCATGGCCGCTGCTGCCCAAACACCTCAGATTCATCACTCACTTGGTTTTTAATTCATTTCTGGCCCTTGCACAGCCAGAGATGTCTTCTTTACTGTTTCCAATATTTTTACAAACCTGCGTACAGTTTTGCAGCTCTGTATCAGTGACTCAGAGAGTAAGAAGTGGGGCTGTAGGTAACAGGCAGGAGGTAGAGACAGTTGGCTAATAGTTTGCACAGAAGAGGAATGTCTCCATCATTCTAGGATAGGGGACGTGTCCTTATCACTCTAGTCTGATTTCTCTAGAACACGCATAAAGCCACTAGCTATGGAATGGGAGTGGCCTGACTTCACATAATGGCTATGTCCTACGTATGTTCCCCTTTGAAATTCAGCTTTCACATCTATTTAATGAAATCAACAATAGTATCTACCTAATAGGAGGAAAGCCAGTTGAGTATAACTTGAGCTGATCAAGGATATTTTTCTTAAAAGACAAGAAAACCATGAGTGGTTCCCATTGTTCCAGCTGCTGTGAGACTCCAGCGGGAACCCATGTCTTTTCTAAAGTTCTGCTCTGTCATCCTTAGCATGTTGTCTTTCTGTCATTATGTTTGGTCCCCCCATCCCAGAATAGCTGCTGCAGCTCCAGACATCATCTCCGTATCATACTCCACCGTCCGAGCAATAGCAGAGAAAGGTACCTGGCTACCAGATTTCTACTTTGCTCCCATTATCTGAAACTGAGTCCCATTTTAGTTCAAAATTTAGCTGTTGGGAAAGCTAGCGTGAGGTCATATTGATTGGCTCAGATCTTGGCTCATCACCCCATAATGATCATGTTCTTATGTCTAAATAAAGTTGATTCCATGAAAGAAGAAGCAGTACATCCCGGTCAGGCTATCAAGAGTATCTCCCACATGCCATTTTCCCACTCTCTGAGAAGCCTCATGAGCCTTTTAACTTCCCTGTTACCTCTTCTCTCTCTTAGTATTGGTTTTCATACAGTTTTGTCCTCCACTCCTTCCCCATGTGTTAAGGAGACTT
>NC_022016.1:65800875-65802738 GCF_000317375.1 Microtus ochrogaster
AGACAGAGATATACAGAGATGGAAGAGAGAGAGAGAGAGAGGCAGAGACAGAGATATACAGAGATGGAAGAGAGAGAGAGAGGAGGCGTCATCACTTTTCAGCTGCGGTTTAAGGTCCAGGAAGTAGGCAGGACAGCTCCCTGGGGTAGGACACCTCTCACTGTGTCACTGTGGCCTCTGAGAAAGCTGTATAGAGGGCATGTGGCTCAGCTCACGGAGGGCGGGGGGCTCTGTACACAGTACCCTCCCGTGCCTCTGAGGTTCACCCAGCAACCAGACCTTGAGCCAGGTGCTTCCTCTATAGAAGAACAGCCCTGGGCTCTGCAGAGCCTGAGTCAACAGAGCTCAGAGAACAGGAAACTGAGCCCATCACCCTCCCTGCAGCATGAAGTCCAGGAGGGCTCAACACAGTGGGTTCCCACAGTCCATTCAGCCTTTGCAGGGAAACCCGCCCCCCCCTCCACCACCAGGAGCCGCCGCCACACAGGGCCCCTCCACTCTTAAGTGCTGACTGTCCACGTGAGGGAATGATTGAGTAGCCAGGTGGTGACTGGCCAGGGCCCTTCCCGGAGCTGCTAATGAGTCCAAGACTTTGGCAGTCTGAAGGACACACAGTTCCAACCCAGGGAGAGTTCCCACAAAGAGCTGCCGACTCCTCCTGTCTCCTCAGCCCTCGTACCCTTCTGAGTTTGTGCTGAAGATAAAGGAAAATGCTGTCATCGTGACGTCTCTTCTGGAGCTATGCCTCACAATATTGTCTGTCCACGGAAGCACAGACCTCGGCACGTGCCTCTCCCTAACACCTTCATGAGGACTTTGCTAAAGCCCCCAGTGCTCCCTGGTAGCAGAGCCGAAGTGAGTTACCACTGCCCTAATATTTTCCACACGCCCCTGAGTCACAGGGACTTGTGACTTCCATCGTTTCTATGTTGGCCTTGGTACAGGGTTAGCACAACTGGTCCTTGCCTCTGTGTGCTGCCCTCTTTATCCCAAGTCTGAACATGAGCACGGAGTAAAAACAACCTCGGGTCCCCATGGGGCTGCCTTGGCTGCTGGAGAAAGTGTTCAGGACAGGCTGGATAGGCAGCTTGCCTCCTTGAGTTAACAGAAGAACTAATGGCCAGTTCTCATGACCTACAGCCTTGCCCCTCGGCACAGTCCCCATGATGCCTCGTCATGTGTGTTTACATGTATGGACGAGGAAAGAGTGGTACCATGGGATAGGACAGTGCTTAGGAAGGTCCAGTGATGAGACCAATCATACGTCAGTCCTGTGCATAGCAGGAAAGCAGGAGAGGCACTGAGTTGGGCATAAGAGTCAGAGAGCACCTGGCTTCCCAGCTCATGTCTCCCGCTTGTCACCTAAGTAATGGATCCTCAAGGTGAGGGAAGTCAGGGGTTATTGGGCATCTACTGTATTCCTCAGACCATGTAGAGCTAAGAAGGCCATGGGTATATGTAATCCTGTCACCACCTACAAAGCTTGCAGACTGCCAGGGAGGAAGTATGCAGATTATAGTAAGGTCTGGCAGGTGACACAGTGGGAACATGTGTGATCTGTCCGTGGGACCGAAGAGCAGGAAGAACTCTGGGGGAGAAGTGTCATGGTGGGGAGGGGGATATTGTAGGAGAAGCATCCATGGTAGAAGAACATGCCTTTGCAGACAGGGATAGTGTATACCAAGTGGGTACTTAGAGTGTGGGTGGAGAACACTTTGTGTGGTCTGTCTTATAAAGTTAGCAGCTGAGAATGCTAAACAGTGAGGCCAGAGTTTGAACCAGGCCCTAGTCATAGGTGAGCATGTCCCTGGATCTGGGGGAGGGTCTAGTCATAGGTGAGCATGTCCCTGGATCTGGGGGAGG
>NC_022016.1:65803548-65849782 GCF_000317375.1 Microtus ochrogaster
AGCATGTCCCTGGATCTGGGGGAGGGTCTAGTCATGGGTGAGCATGTCCCTGGATCTGGGGTAGAGCCTAGTCATGGATAAGCATGTACGTAGATCTGGGGGAGGGCCTAGTCATGAGTTAGCATGTCCCTGGATCTGGGGGAGGGTCTAGTCATGGGTGAGCGTGTACCTGGGGGAGGGTCTAGTCATGGGTGAGCATGTACCTGGGGAAGAGACACTTGAACTTTATTTTGTGGAACACTGGGACTTGTAAAGGCACAGAGGGCTTTCAGCATGAAGATTTCTCCGCCTTGCTTGGTGTGATCCCCACTGGGTATGGAATTTGCAGGCATTGTGTATGAAGACATATGGTCTTGAGATTTCTCCTTTCCAGGTGGAAACAGTCAAGAAAACACAGGCTTTGGAAGTAGGCAGATCTGGGTTGATTTATCATGTGACCAAGATTATCCTGTTTAGCCTCCTGATCCTCAGAAGTCACATTTTGATAAAGTCATGAATTAATTCCTTCCTTCCATTGGTGTTGCATCAATATTGATTCTAACTAGGACTTGAGAGCCCAATCGCTACCTTCCACCCCCTCTCAAGCTAGGTAGGCTCTGAGGTGAAACTGGAGTCTCAGCTCTCTTCAGAACAAAGGGCCTGCAGATCGGAAGACAGGGCAGTGTTAAAGGGGTGAGAGCCCCGGAGCTGAGTCTGCAGCTTCGGCCTCCCACATCCCTTCTCTGTCAAGTACGCCATTATTCCCCCGTTGGCCAGCACCATGATATATATTTATTAAGAACATGCTTAGTATATTCCCAAGGAGCAAGTGGAGACCCAACTAACAGCATCAGTTTCAGTCTCGAAGGGTAAATCTGTCAAGGAATGCAGTGGAGAGTTTCTGTATAATTCCACATTAAAAAACAATTAAACTTTATGCTTGGTGAGGGAAGGGAGGACAAAGTCTGAGTGCAGAAGCAAGTTGTAAGCCTGGGAGGGGCGGCGTCTGTGTGTTTGTTTTGTCAGATAGGGCGGCTGACATGATTAGCCCTAATGGGGTGGTGATCCTCATTGAATTGCAGATCCTGCCAGTGATGGAGCCTCCACAGGGACCCAAATAAGTGGTGCATATGGTATTACTTAGGCTGCATCCTTTAACCAAGCTGAAGGCTGATCCCCCCCCCAGCCCGCCCCGTCCTTTCCCAGCACATGCAGCACACCTGTCTGCTCCAGTTGTGACAGGTGGAGAGGTACTCACCTACCCAGGACAGGCAGGTTCTCCTCTACCGGCTCCCTCCCCGTCTGCTCTCCCTTACATGAGGGTGCCCCACCCTACACTCTCTGGGCAGATAATGGTGCATCAGATTAGCCTGCCTTGCTACTGCCTCAAGACCCCGATCAATTTATTGACTCTGTCAGAGTGGCTGGTACAGTAATTGTTACAAGAGAAGAATGGAAAGTGAGAGTGTGTCCACATGAAAAATAAAAATAATGTTTTGTTCTTTTCTGTCCAGCCCTTGCCTCATAGATCTCTATGTGTTTACACAGCAGAGAGCACTTTACTTAAGCTAATCAGCTCCTTCTGCATTATTAATTGTGACAGTCAGGGTGCTACATGACAGGGAGGGTATGGTGGGAAGCATTGATCTCATTCGGATGGTGTGGACCCGAGCAGCTTTGGACCTCCTTCCTTATCTCGCTGCACTGGGGCCCCATCAGATCACATTTCCCTGATTGACAGCCTGAACGAATGCCTCCCATCAATACAATTGATTTGGTACAAAAGGACGAGGAACGTTTCCAGCTGGAGATGGATGGGTTGTGGGAAGGTGAAGGGGAGATCACAAAAGTCTTTCAACTTAGAAATCCAAACTGGACACGGAGGTGCTGCTGTGACCTCCCAAACACAGTTAATTTGGACCCCCAGAAAAAAATGATTCTAAAAGAAACTTAGTCCAGGTGAATGATTAGTAGATTCAGTAGAGACCATTGATGAGCCAGGGGGATAATCACTGTTTGGAAGCAAGCTATCACCGATTTCTTGTGGGAAATTTTTGGCTTAAGTGCACATCTTTAAAGACATTTCATTAAAGTTCAACTTTCATGACTTCAACCTGCAAACCCTAACATAAATCCTGTGTGAATGGACGAAGCCGAGTGGGTGTCACTTGTGACCTGGAAATAAAAGGTCAGCCATTGAATTTATAGCTTTTCTAGTGGAAAGAACATAAAGATCCTTGCCAACCGAAGTCAATCCATATTTTAATGTTGCCCAGTTAGGATTATGAAATCTAGGGATTAAGATCATGCCGTGCAGTGAAGGTCAAACCTTAAATGTGATGGGCTAAGTGTCATTCCCATGGGGTAGAAGATAAAGCCATTGCTACCTTTGGCAGTTCGGAATGACTTGTCCATGACCATTAACTAAGGTATAGGGATCCCACCATCATTACTAAGCCTAATGGTGATCACTGCGCTAATCAATTATGTTATTAAACCATTCTGCTCTTCTTCTGTAATGTCCCCAAACAGTAATAGTGAATTGATTGCTATCAAATAATTCTTTCATATAATCAGGAGTGAGGGATGATGGGGAGCCATGTCATGACAAAGGCCTCCTTTTGGGAAAAGAGAATGTTGCTGTTTTCTAAGTAAGAGTAGTAGGAGCGCACTCTCCCCAACCGAGAGCTGCCTGGCGAGACTGTAGGTTCACTCGAAGTGCGATTCAGCCACACAAAGTTCTTAACTTAAAACAAAACAAAGCAAGAAAACATGTATTTCTCTTTCAGATTTTTATAACTACTCTCCCTTTTTAGGGAAAATGGGGGAGGGTCATTTCATGAGACCTTTTCTTTCTCTGCTTTAGAGTTCAAAATCCATCCACTTTGGATTTTTACAAAAAGAGAAGGATGGCTTTTTAATATCTTGATGGGGATCACTTAGGTTATTTACCTTGTACGGCCTTTAAATCCACGTCAAGATGCCAGTAGTTTTGAGGTTAAAGACATAATACCATAGCTGGTAATTCCCTAAAAGGATATTTACTTAGGACTCATTGTTTCAGGGCAAGAAATTTAACTGGGTGTTGGAAGACATTTTTTTTTCACTTTAATAAAGCAGCACCTTCAACTAAAGGGGCCAAGGCCCTGGAGGAGAAACAGCTCCTCCAGGACAGAGAGGAAGGAGCCCACCTGCAGAGAGAGGAGGAGCTGGTGGTCTAGTGTGTGGCTGTGGTCATGGTTTCTGTCTTTTACAGAGGTATTTGGTAAAAACCCAGGATCCATTAGAGCATTGGTTCCCAACCTGAGGGTCACGACCCCTTTGACAAACCTCTGTCTCCGAAAGAAATTTACATTATAATTTAGAACAGCAGCAAAATTACAGTTATGAAGTGGCAGTGAAGAGAATTTTATGATTGGGGGTCACTAGGAAATGGGAAACTGTATTAAAGGGTCTCAGAAACACTGCTCTAAAGTGGCAAGTGCTTTGGAATCTTGAGGAGAAAAAGCTTTTAATTCAGTTCACCTTGGGAGAGTTTATTTTCATAAACTAACATAGGTTGTGCATGTCTCTGCGTGCATTTGTGTGTGTGCATGCGTGCGTGCGTGCGTGTGTGTGTGTGTGTGTGTGTGTGTGTGTTGCTCCATGCTCCTGGGATAGCTTTCTTTTTCTTTATTTCTTTTTTTTTTTCTAGTTTATATCCTCTGTCCTTCACAGTGCAGACAAAGGTTAACATCCTGATCACCTCACAGGCAAGCACTCTAAAGTGCTTTTACATAAGATGAGGAATAGAAAGGACCTTTGATTTAAAGTTCAACATTTACATTTGTAATTTTGACTAATTTCTATGCTTGCATTAATTACATTGAAATTGTTTAATTAGAATAAGATGAAAATTGGCCATTAGGATTAATTTAACCTGATAGGCTTTGTGCGTCTTTCTAGGCAAATATTATGAAATATGGTGATGATGAATCAATGAGAGGTCTGACTTCGCAGCAGCGGTGGTCGTACATCTTCTCTGCGGGCTAGCTCATGCTACACATATTGCTCTTCCTTACCTCATTAGCCTCCAGCTAAAGCCATCCTGTATCTCTTGGTGGCTTCTTCCCAAATATTTTCTCCTGTCAAAATATGAAGAAAGTTCTGCTCCCACAAGCCCTAATAACATGGCAGTTTTCTGGCCTCCAGAACCTTTCAGGGAGGCTCTTTGCTTGGCTGCTTCCCTGGGCTTTGCATCCCAGTGACTTTTGCCAACCAAGAGCTACTGGATGGAAGTCTTCATAGAAGTCACTAAGGTGCCTTTGGCCTCAGGTCAGGGCTGTCAAATCTAGACTGGGCTCTACCAGTTGTTGGCTGCTTTCTGTGCCTAGGAACCAGACATAAGATTAGCAAGATGGGGAGTTCCCAAGTGCTGGATAACTAAGTCTAAGGCACTGTGAGAGAAGAGATCACATTCCTCCAAGTTCCTAATTTACTGCCAGGAGGCAGCTTGCTCACTTCATCCCCTCCCTTCCATTCAGCTCGGGCAAGAGAACTAGTTTCTGGAATTGGCAGTGCCTCTGCCGCTGACAGCAAACAAGGATGCGAGTGCTGTTTATAGGGGAGGTGACAGAGACCAAGTCACGCTCGGTCCGGACCCACTCCCACACATGTAAACAAGTGTAAAACATTTTGGAACTATCAACTTGTTTTGTCTTCAAAGCAATTAGGAGTTTCAGATTCCTCCCACCCACCATTTTGCAAGAGTTGCTTAGTGACATTGGCAGCTATGCTTAATGCCTTTCCTGGAGGAACCCTCCGTGGCAAGGCTCCACCGGCCATGGACAGCGGACCAAATTTTTAATAGCACTTGTGAAAAATAAAGAAGAGAAACAGAAGCCAGACAAAGGAGGGGAGATAGCTCATACATAGGCTGCCATCAGTTTGCAGATTGCGATTCAGTTCTGGGTCAAGGCCAAGACATCCTTCAGAGCTATGAGCTCGGATGCCATCCCATAGGTAAACTGCTACCCAAAGAAACCAGCCTCAAGCCCATTTCTGTACAACACGAATCCCATGTTACTTGTGTCCACGTTACCTAGAAGCAACTTACAGATTTCACAGCAAAAGGTTTGGTTTGAAGCTCATGTCAGTTTCAGATTCTGGGTATTTCTTCAGCGTGGAAGGGAACTGAGTTCAAGGAATTGAGACAGAATCAAATCCAGCCTAGAGCCAGTGGACATGCGCTGTTCCCCTGCTAATCCAAGAAGAGCCCACGAGCTAGCACGTGGGAAGGATTTCTGTCTTGCCGCAGGTGGGGAGAGATCCTCTCCCCTCCCCCTCCTAAAGCACAGCGTCTGTCCCAGTCCCCTGGACTTGCGAGGATAATCGGATAACAAACCCTGTTCACACCTTGTTCCATTTCGTCCTCATACCCACCACGCTAGGGAGGCGGTTCCAGTCCCTTCTCAAGTGATGAACAAAGTCAATGATACAGATCCCGTGACTGCCCGAATCCACCCTTGGTCTATTTCCTGAGCCCTACAGTGCACACAGCAGCCGTGACTCTTGAGCCATTTATGTAGTGTGTCCTGGCTCACCCTGGAGGAGCGCTGTTGATGAAC
The DNA here is from genome assembly GCF_000317375.1 of Microtus ochrogaster. NCBI lineage: Eukaryota > Metazoa > Chordata > Mammalia > Rodentia > Cricetidae > Microtus > Microtus ochrogaster. Next base: position 65,809,134 of record NC_022016.1, read on the forward strand.
CTGGGGACCAGCAACCTGTAGTTTGGCTGGGTGTGATCAGTTCTCAGAGAGAACTGTTCTGTGTGAAGAGATGCCTGGAGAGGATGGTCACTCTAAGTGCAACTGTGTGGTGTTCTGGGCCACTGTCTTCACAAACTCTCTCCCAGAGAGAAGACAAAAAGCTGAGCCCGCCATTCTCTTTTTCTCCCTTCAGTCCGTGAAGACCATGGCTGTCTCCTCTCCGCTCCTGGACCCTTGATTCGCAAAGTGCTCAAAGCGCTCGAGTGTCGATCTTGACTAGCCAGGAACTAGCTCTCTCCAGTTGCTTCCTAGGGAACAATTTACAATCTCCACTTTGGCTCTTTCTCTTAGGGGCCCATTTATTGGCTTGCAATTCCCAAGATGTTTTTGACCTTGTAGTTTTTTGTTTGTTTGTTGGGGGGGTTGGTTTGGTTTTTTTTATTTGGAAATATAAAATGAGATTTTGCGAGGGACATTTTTCTGTTAACTCTTTTCTGTTTCCTTCACAAGCTAGAAAGTAGTATAACTAAACCCACAAGAAAGTATTATAAGTAACCCCACATCTTCATATTTGAGAAGAACTAATGTGCATTGGCCACTTCCACAAAAGGTTGAAAATTATTGCAGAAAACTTGAAGTCATGGATATGGAATTCTAGAATATACTTCTAGAATCCATGATTTACCCTTCCAATGATGGTGAATCAATACCTAATAGGGAAAATTGGGCAGATCTAGTCCGTTGGTTTTGAATCTTTTCTCTCTCCTGCTCTAAAGTAGGTCTGCAGAAATGTTAACTTCCCGGAGCTTCAGAGAGCTCTGCTGTGCCTTAGGAAGCAGTCCAGACTCCAGCCTTAAAACATTCCTGCACCAAGCCTTGGAAACAGGCACACTGTGCCGGCAGAGTTCAGAGAGAATCATGTCAGTGAAGCGGGTAATAAACTCAGGACGGGCGTTTCATTTAGTTTGAGCCTGAACTTGAACTCATGAGTGTGTTTCTGCAGAACAATACAGAAATGTTATGGCCGAAAAGGAAGTCATACTTTATTTAGCTCAGACAGTTCACTTCTTTAACAGCAAGGAAAACATTAAATTATTTTTTTAACTGGACCATCTTCTAGAATAGCACAGTTTTGCACATCTGTAAGATGCTTGCTTGTAAGTGCCAAGTCAGAAGGAAAGTGGGGATATACATCGTTTGACCCTGCCACCATTCTCGTGAAATAAACAATAGGCTCTCCTTTTAGTACAATAGTTTAACAGGGGAAAAGGACCCTTAAATGGCCTGACAGGCATCTAGTAGTCATCCAGTCTGTACTGGTTTTATTAAACAATAACACAGCAATTGTAGACATGTGGGACTCCCCTGAGCTAGCACTCTGCATATGTTCTGAATAGCTCCGAAATTTCTGTCACTGGTAGAGCCCTACCAACTGGAACTTAGCCAAAAACATAAGCGAGGGGTTCCGTGCTTGCACGCCTGGTTCTCTGTAATACCTTCTTGAATCTACCTTAGCTTATAAGATTATCTCTTTAGTAATTCTTACCAAGAAAGTAAAAATAAATATTCTCTGCTAGGATGATATTTCTTCTCTCCAAGTCACGCTGCCCATCACATATGGTGCATCTGTGACCGAATCACTGGTGAGGCCCTTCAGGTTGACACTTGGGACACACTGTGCAATGTTCACCTTGTCTTCCAATTCATAGACAAGCTGCCTCTTTACAACCTCAGGGAAAATTCTTGGGGGAAAAGAATTGTTTGTAATCATGAGTATTGCTTAGTTGTAAATTTAATCTACACAATTCAGAAGGAACATAAAAGTATGTGCTGATTCAGCATTAAGGGGTAAAACATTGTCACCCAAGTTGTAAACTCCTCAGTGTGGTCTTGTCTTGCCAGTCACTTCTCAACAAAGGCAACTTTTATTGGGAAACTCTAAGTCCTGTCACAGTCTCTAGAGGTCTCTGGAGGAGGTGCCAAGCATGGGTCTTGGCCCAGGTTTGGGGGCTCAGAGAATGTACTGAGGGAAGCAGGAATTTCCCTTTCCAGGGTTGCCAGTGGAGGGGAACCAACTGGTAATCCCCACTCCCCATGCACACTGTCTCAGGGCTTCCCTAATGGTTGCTCACATTTGGGGCCAGTTTAGCTGATTTGTGTTGTTTAAGTGTGTTTCCTGCAGCCTGGGGTGCACAAAAGTTAAGCTGAGCCTCCTGCATCCTGCAGAGCTGGAATGGCATTTTCCAAGGCAGGGCTTATTCTAACCTCAAGTGGGACAGGTGTGAATACTCTCATCCCTCTCAAAATCACCGCCACTTTGTGGACAAAGAAAAGGTGATTCCTGGGCCAGTGGAATCTAAAAACTGCCGTTGTAGAAAGAGAAGACAGGAAGGAGTGGCGATCTTTGTAGTGTAATCAGAGAAGGCTCCACTCCAGTCAGCGATGAGTCTGGCTATGAGTCCAAGACCCCTGGTCCCCAGACCTGTGCCCAGTTGTGCTGCACAGCCCTCCCAGTCTTTGTTCTGCAGAGCGACGGCTTCCTCCGTGGTCTGTCCAGATGGCCTCTGTGCCTGCCTTGGGTGCACTGTAGACCCCAGTCTCAGCTGCCTGGCAAAGCGGCTGTGGCTTCCTTTCCTCTTCCTCCTTCTCATGGTGAGTGGAGTAGGAAGAACTGTCGCCTTCGAGAGATTGGGGTCCTCTGTGATTCCTCCATGGCTTTACCACAGGTCAGGAAGGGAGAGACTCACTTGAGGTAGAAAGTCAGAAACCAGGCCAGAAAGGAAAGAACAGAGACCGGGCACAGGGGACTAAAGCAAAAGAGCGAAGAAGCAACGACCTGCACACGGGACAGGCAAGAGGCACCTACTGGGAAGAAAGTCCCCAAATCACCAGGTATAATGACATAAGCCTGTAATCCCAGTTTGGGGGGAGGGTAGGCAGGAGGATCCGAAGCTTGGGGTCATCCTAGGCTGTATGGTGACTTCAAGGTCAGTCTGGGTTACATGTAACCCTGTCTTAAAACAACAACCATGTATGAAGGTGCAGGTGTTAGACACTCACAGAGGCTCCTGGGGCCGAAGGGTGAGAGTTTGTTCCTGGCAGGGGTCCAGATCGCCAGGCACTCTGCTGCAGGATGCCTCTGGGAGAAATCTGCAATAACCGGGCCTCCAACTGTCACGTTCCTTTTCCCTTCCCTGGCTTTCTCTCCCTACGGAGAGAATGGCAGTCCTCACGGTGGGTTTTCTGTAAGCCCCAGCCATCTCTGGGAGGAAGAGCTCTGGTGGTATGGTTATTAGAAGATGGGGCTATGCTCTACTGAGCACCGACCTCCAATCCCCTGCCTATCTCTTCAAACAAAAAAGTTACCTCCCTGGGCCACCATTCAGCCAACTCCAAGTGTGACTGTCTGCCCTTGTTAGACAGCAGGCATTTAATAAAAACTGGAATCCAAGATGTAGAAAACATACTTTTTTTTTTCATCTTGTAGCTCCCCAGGAAATCATGTCCCCTTTTTTGCCTTTATTCTACACAACTTTCTCCTTGAAAAAAAGGAAAAAGTTAGGGAAAGAATGCTTTAATATGAAAATCAAAACTTATAAAAGGCTAGACCCTGCCTCTTAAGACAGACATTAGATACTAATAAAACCCTCCTTGTGTCTTAAGAGGAAACTCCTCTTTTTATGGCTAACTTCCCCTATGAAAAGGGGTTTGTCTTACGTCTCTAAGCATTAAATATAGCACTTAATGAAATGGAAAGAAAAATCACCTTTTGTCTTTCTTGTACCCTGTAGAAGTATTGGTGGCTCAGTGTTTCCTGATATGTCGATCTTTGTGGAATCAAAACATAAAAGGGAACTAATTTTAAGCGTGGTCCGAGGGAGAAAATAAAACCCCCAAACCCCGACACACACACATAAATTTTCACCCCACATTCACAAACCGTTTTCCAAGGCCAAGCAAGCAAGGCCCTGCCACCACCTCAGCTCCACCCAGCACATCCGGTACTGTCACCCCAGCCCAGCAGATAGGAGCTCCACACAATTTCATCGGGGTCGGGTCGCTGTCCCCTTAATCTCCATGCCTGCACCTCAGATCTCAGGCAGCTTCCGTGGCGCAGACTCACTTTAATGGATAGAATCTATTTTTCATGAAAAAGCAGGAAATAAGCTGTCTCTTTCATAAAAAGATTTACAAAATGTAATCATTGTTGAAATATTCCCTTTGAACTGCCGTGTCCACGGGGGTCTCCGGCTCCCAGAGGCCGGCTTCATTAGCGCCTCCTCCCAAGCGCCCCAGAAGGGCAGGTACACTGGTGGGGCCCGCTTTGATGTCTTCAATGAATGAAAGAAAAGCACAATAAAAAAGAGCTGTTGATCAAGCATAAAATACTCTTTAAGCTGACAGAATAGCAGCGTTAACACACCCTAAGCTGCTTTTACTTTTCCCCCCTTTTCCTCACGTTTTCCTGTGCTTTGTGTACAGTGGGGGCTTGTGTTTTATAAGAAGTCTCTGATCTATGTAGTATGCCATTCACTAACAAAAACCAAAATAGGATTGTTTCTGTCCCACTTGGTTTCCTGACTACTCCCCATCTCCCTCCCTCCTTCCCTCCCCGCGCACCCCTCATCCCCAGCCTGGAAGGCCTGCAGTTTAGCCTGGTGCTTTTCAGGCCCTTGAGCCAGCTCCCTTTGTGCTGTAGGTTTCACTGCTCTGATTCTAACACCACAATTAAAGACAGATTTTAATTTCCTCAAGAACTTTCCCTTGCAACTAGGCAAGGGCGATTGTACAGCTGCCACTTTTAACAGCAACAACAACAACAAAAAAAATCTAGCATTCAATATGAGAAAACACTAGGTTGAGCGACCACGTTCTTAGGAAATGGGTCTTCTGTAGGACCCACGTGGACCCTCGGGCCAGCCATAACTATCGTTAGAGAACCCAGATCTTGGTTTCCTAAACTTGCCCTCAGTCAAGTATTACCTCATTAACCCTCTCAAAATGGATAAAGGTACTTCCATTTCCTGGAGTTGAGACTCGGGCACTCCCAACCTTGACTAAGATCTGCTGGTCCGCAGAGAACAGGTAACCAGTATTCCTGCAGAGTCCAACTCCAGAGTCCAGGTGCGGGCCGGGGGGAATAGCCCTCCAGTAGGTCTTGGGAGCAAACACAAGTGGGCCAGAGGGCAATCTTGAAACACAGAAGTCTTTGGTTTCATGGGGCGAGAGTAACAGAGGAAAATGTAAAGGGAGACAAAGAAGAAAGTTGACTTGGTGGTAAGAGCTGACACCAGGGTGCGCTGGGATATGGTGAGATTCCAACTGCAGAACGGCCTGCAGGACTCCCAAACTCTGTAGGTACTGGCTGGTTTATTGGGTAAAAAGATTAGTGTTTTCCCACATTGAGGTTTGAACCAAAGCAGAGGTCTTGGCTGGGAGCAGCGTAGTCATTCCCCAGGGAACGGTGGTTTGGACAAGGGCTGTGTAAGGAGTAAGCAGGCAGAAGGCCATGTTACAAAACTATTGCACATGCTTCTGACGCAGTTGGCTACAGTTGGCCCCATTGCAACAGCCCTTCAGTCGGAACTGCCTGGGGCGGCCCTTAGAGACGTGTGCCTCTCTAGGGAGGGTGCTTATTGCTGCAGCAGGCCAGAGCATGTACCGTGTGTGTATATATGACCTATCCGTGCTGTGGACACCCATCTAGATGTAGTACTTTATCTGGGGTAGCTCCTGCCTGGCTCTGGGAACCAGGGTGCCGCTTTCTCTTCCTTTACTTACCAACATTTGCTCAGCATCTCCTCTGTCAGCCACTGGGCAAGACCCTGGGGATGCCTTGCCTGAGAGCCTAAGTTGCATTCCTGGGGAGAAGCAGACTGTCATAGCCCCAGCGTATTAGCAGATGAATTATACTGTGGGATGTTTGCTCGCCCTTTGACTCCCCAAGACTGTGTTAATAACATTAGCCTGGAATGGGGGGGGTGTGGAACTAGCTGACCCGAATTAGCCATAGAGAAGCCAAGGATACTGATGGAGAAGATGCACAGGAAGGAGTAGGGAGGGACTTAGAGAGGGTGTGGTCTCTTCCATCAGGGAAGTGTGGAGAGGTCAACTGGTCTCTCCTTCATTGCTCCTGAGTCTTCGTTGGTAATATAATACTTTAGATGAACATATCAGAACCCTATTGGTAAGTCCCTGAAAGGGGGCCCTCAGAAAAAAAAGGGGGGCATCTGGGGATGGGAGAGATGGCTCAGAAGGTAAAGATACTTTCTCCCAAGCCTAACAACCTGAGTTCAACCCCTGAGGCCTACATAGAAAAAGAGAACCAACTGCTGCCATGTGTCCTCTGACCTCCACATCCCACTGGGGCAAACACACACACACACACACACACACATACACGTAATTTAAAAAGAAAAAAAAAGTCATTTAATCTTAGACCCTGGGGACAAGCAAGTGTTAGCATAGCAAGGAAAAGGCATAGCCTGTGCCAAAGGCCCAGCAGGGAGGAAACATTTAGCTTTGGGGGATTCTGGAAGGAGTTTAACACAGTTCAAGGGGTGAAAAGATAAGGCCGCAAAGGTAAGCGAGACCACTCACGGCCCATTAATGCTTTAATAGTTTCCTGTACAATAAACAAGTCTTGGTTTAGAGTTATTAAAAACAGGCTTTCTTTAATTAACAAAATAAAATCAGACAAGAAAAATGGCTGTGGAGATCAAAGCCCGAGGCTGGCAATACCCATAACTAACCCCTGTATACAGCATGCCACCCTTTCTAGAAGAATCCAGTGCTCATGGCTGCCATCCTCCTTCATTCCCAGCACTCCAGGACCCCAGAGCTCTTCGTATCTGCTGTCACACTGTCCATCAGTGGAATTCAGTGTGGGGGCTTTGGACACCTGGCCTTATCAGTCAACCAAAGTTTATCAAGATCCTTGGAGAAATCATGAAGGGCAAAGAAGTCTAAAGCCAGCCCCTTCCTGCTGGGCACCACAGCCCTTAAAGGCAGAGGCCACATTTCTCTACCCCTAACATCCCCAGAGCCTCCTGTACATATAACCGAGCAGACTGCAAACCATTGGCGCTTATTGACCAAGTGACTCAGGACTCCCAAATGGTTAATCCTAAAAGGAGAAGCCAGGAGTCCGCACAGAGGTCTGTCTACTCCTTCTGTGTCAGAGATGGGGGGTGGGCCCCCCAGGCTTTTGGCTTAGTTGCCAAAGACAACTCACTTGTGCTAAAAAGTAGGCTTAGTTCATGCAAACAAGAACAGGAAGCCAAAAATGACTGACTGGAATAGTGTGGTCCAGCGGAGGCGGCATCGCCACGAGGTCAAAATGGTAGCTGCGTTCAAGCCGATGTGCTTGCTGTGTCCCTTGTGGGCCTGGTAGGCAGTGTGATGTGTTGGAGGGGGGAGCTTCCTGTATATTCCTGTTTCCGTTTATGTGTGTAAATGTCCTTAAATAACCCACCTTGCTGGGAGAAGAAAGCTAAGAGTCACGCCCAGTTCTGGATTCCACATTAACAACCTCCTTCCGTTCAGCGTTAAACTTTGCCCTTGAGACCTTTTGTTTAACTTTTTAATTTGAAAAACAGATTCTGCCGTCACAGTCTGTCCTGCCCTCCACAGCACCACCACCACCGCCACCACCAAGTGAAATATAATTATCTCAGGCCTATTTCCTTTTTGATTTTAAAATGTATGCCCTGCCCTCTGAGTAGAGAGAGAGAGAGACCCATAAAAGGCTCTATAAGACGGTTGTATGTGTTAGAATATTGGTTGTTAACAAGGAGCTGAGCCCGCCGGCTTTGTTGCCCATCTTCAGTAGACTCAAAACCAACGCCGTCTTGTAATTGCTCACGGCCAGGCACAAGAGCAGAAACAGACTGCCGCTGTCACAGTGCCTACTGCCGCCTCAACCCGCTTGTTTAGGATGCAGTGGGTCGGAGGCTGTTTATGGTTCATAAATCCTGACTACTGTGAGCATTCCAGAATCCCCACAGAATGGGTCTGGAACTTTCATGGAGCTGTAAATTAAGGGGCGGGACGTGTGATAAAACTCCTCCGAGAACCGCGCTGCAATGGTTAAATGAAATTTTATAAGCGCGTTCAGCGCGGAGCTGTTTTGCATTACATGAGTTGAATACCTCAGAGACGCCACATCTGCGGGCCCTTTATTAAATACTGAGTCAGCACTTTCCAACCTGATGAGATTACTTCTCCATCTGACCGGCTAGAGGGAAAGCTGAGCTCTTGTCTTGGGCTGCAGATTCCTTTTGATGTTTCACCTTGAACACTGGAAGCGGACAGGTTCCCTCCCACCCCTGGAACATCCCGAACCATGGACGTTGCGAATGGAAGTGGCTAATTTTCTGAAACTAGAGCCTTTGTGGGAGTGTGGATTTATGGGCCACCAAATCAACTGCAGTCGAATGTTCTTGCAGAAAAAAAAAAAAATAGATCAAAGCTCAGCGTTTACTTCCTCAATGTAAATGTATCAAGATAACATCCTCCGATGCTGTGCTGTAATATTGCCACTCGCTGCAGATAAGGGACAGAGACTCCTTTGTAGTGGCCTGGATACAGTAGGGCAGATTAAGAGACTATAAAGCATGAAGGCAGAAGCCATATGAAACCCAAGCGGACGTCAGATCTGAGGATGATTTTTTGACTCTCCACAGATGAATTTTGTTTCATGTGCTGGTGTTTTCCCAATGATTTGATTCAACCCAAGAATTTACCAGCCTCAGATTCCTTCTCTATTTTGTTTTTTTCTGTCCCAAGAAGGACGGTGCAGAGTCATTCTCCAGTGAGCGTTCTCAAACTTGCAATGTTTTTAAATAGCAGACATTAAGGGAAAACGTAAGAAAGATAAAAAGACCTTTCCTGGTATTCTCCCATCCATCTGATATGATTAACAGTTGATAAAAGTTTATAGAAATCCAGGGGCACCTCCGTGTGGGTGACTGCCCTCTCCTAGCCTTTAGCAGTGTCTTCAACTACAAACTGATGGACAGAAAAACTGATAAAGTGGATGAATTTCCTCTTATTGTTTGTTACAAGTGTTTCTCTACTATATTTCTACAGATAGTTTACTAAGAAACCTCATTCAAAAAAAAAAAAAGAAAAGAAAAGAAAAAAAGAAAAAAGTTCGTGTGTGGTTCCCCTAACTGACTTCCCATTCTGGAAGCCCTTGGTCAAGTAGCTGGGTTAATTGTCATGAAGATTAGTGTGATGTTGAAATAAGTACGAATGGTCAAATTACAGGAGTGAAAAGTGGAAGAATGGGTTTTGGTTTGGGCCTGAAAGGGTTAATTAAGGTTTTTTTCATGGGTTATTAAAGACCCCCAACCCCTGCCTTAGGAGTCATATTGACACCCCACCACAGGGCTGCTCGGCTCCTCTATTGACATGTTGCTGGTGGGAGCACAATGGCCTCTGTGTCTGCAAATCATTGCTAAAATCATCTCAAGGAAGAAAGTTCCCAAGCTTTACCATTAGACAAAAGCCCGTGAGTTGCAGTGTGCAGCTCAAAAACCCAGAGTCAGCAACTTCTATTGATTAAAAACTAACCTTTAAAGTAACTCTGAGAGTGTGTGGTTAGCATTTAAATTTAAACATGTCATGAGTTGATTTGTGTTACTGAATACCAGCTCAGAAGGAGTAACATTCACAGCGTAGGGTTTTTTTTTTTTTCTAACTCCGTTAAGCAGCTAAAGTATTTCATGAAATGTCAATAGGGCAGAAAGAAAAGGGGAGGGGCCGATGCCGGGCCTCATCGTTTTCTTTCCCATGCACATATCCCCCCCCCCAATAGAAAAGTGTGGAGAGGGAAACACAATAATTAGTCCTTTGTCTAACTTTCTCAAATGCCAAAGAAAGACAGATTAATTAAATATACAACAGTGTTGGTTTTTGGAGTGGGGGTCTAGCTTGCTGGGTAGGTCATAAATTAGGCAGAATAAATACTTCAGTGTGTTTGCAGTGGGCCTGCTACGTCAGAACCACTGGAAGGTTGGTGGGAGGAGAGCAGAGGGTTTCTTGCTAATGATAGTCACGTCTGGGTCTGTCTGGTTGCTAAGAGCAACCAGACATGATGTAACACCAGGATGAACTTGAACTTGGGGGACTTGAAAAGAGAACAATAGACCAGAGCAATCAATAAAGCCTATTTCAGTGAAGGGTTACAGAGCTGCTCTGGGGTAACCTTGTGGGCGAGGCACACACTGAATAGTAAGATGTGTGAAGAAACTTTTTTTTTTTTTTTTTTTTTTTTTTTTTTTTTTTTTTTTTTTTTTTTTTTTTTTTTTTTTTGCTTTGCTTTGCTTTGCTTTGCTTTGCTTTGCTTTGCTTTGCTTTGCTTTTTAACAGAAGTACAGGGCACTGCTGGGTTTTGTAGTGTCCTGAGTTCAGTGGGACGGAAAACTGCTCCCCCTGCTGACTTGCCAGGTTCCAAGCCTTTGCTTCAAGAAGTCCTGACTGTCACATGGAAGAGGTCCCGAATTTCACAAGTGCCCTAGAAAGCATGCAGACAGATTGAGACCAGCACTGGCCGCTCCGTTTCAGACTGGGCTGTACCAGAGGGCATGTGGCAAGCGATCTGAGTCAGCGCTAAGGAGAGACTGACCACAGATACAGCTTGGGGCCCGCGGCCCTCCCTCTCTTTCTCACCCATCTTCCTTTCGTCCGCCTAGCTTTAGGCCATGTGCGCTTGGCCAGGGTGATTTCCTTTCCAGCTAGAAGCAGCTTTCTTGTGTTCCCCCCTAGCACACGGCCAGAGAGTAACATCTACGAGTCTACAGGATGAGTGGTTTTGTGGTTTGTTTTGTTTTGTTTTTTTAAAGCTTCTCTGGAAATCAAAGGTAGCTTGTTGTTACCAGGAAATCTTACACCAACATCCTTGGAGCTGTCATTTAGCCATTTATCCCGGGGATCAAAGGAGTCCCGACTTTTTCCTAATTGTAGCTCTCTGACAAGAGTGAACCTTAGCCCTCCGGAATCCGTTCTGATGTAACCGTAGTTGGTGCTGTCGGCGTCGAACTTGTAGCCATTAGCTTTGCCTAGAAGCTGCTGGACTTTCTGACTCCCAGCAACCGCAGTGAGTTCTTGAGGGCACTTTAGAGGAAAGCTGGCAAAAGGCACACACTATTTAACGTCACTTGGGAAACTGACGCTGGCATTTGTCTGTAGTTGGTCATTTTGTTTAGCTGACTTTCTTTGCTGACAAAGAAACGCCAGCAGACATAAACGTGGTCGCCTGGACATTTACGAAAGGGACATAAGAAGGGTCCACAAGCTGAGGGAGAGCTCCACTGGCGCAGGAAGCGGATAGAAACATGGATGAGGACTAAGCGGTGGCCCATTTTCTCCTTGAATCTGATGATGCTTCATAAGGTGTGGTCCTCTTGATCTCTTCTAAGAGAAGAATAAAAACTAGGTATATTCATCTGGGTGGGAGATGAATTTGCACCCTAAGTTCTCCCTCGTAACAATAGCTTCCCGATAGCCCAGGCCACCAATCCAGTGTTTCCCACCAGACCTTTCTGTTTTAGCTGCCTCCACCAGCCACCTGGCATGTTCACAGAATGTTGTGTTTATGTTTCGTACCTGTCTTTAGCACCTACACCTCACTGAAAAATATATTGAGAAAATCATAGCAACAACTACCCTCTACAGCGCCTAACCTCTTCAGCCACTTTCCCACCAATTTGCTTCTCTTTCTTGAGCCCACCCATCACTGAGCGAGGTGCTAATAACATAGCCAGGTTCCTTGCCCTTTTTTAACTGCTCCCCACTAGGTTACAAAACCTGATGTGAATGTTGTGTGGCCAGAAAGGTGTCACTTAGTAAGACATACTCAAAACACTGGCAAACCCCAATCAAGATAATGACTTTTAACGTCAGAGGAGTGAGATTTCAATTTCAGTGGCTTGATATTTACTGTCACCCGCCATTCCTTGTCCACATAAACCTCTGAGGTCAATTCTGATCCCTTGGTTCAAAGAGCAACTTTCAAAGTAGTTTTACAAAATTGCACATTTTTGTGTTTGTACACTGAGGATCTCTGTGGGCTTTGCACACGCCAGTCAAGCCCGTGCACCAAATCTCAGCATGCACCTGCACTTCTAAGTATATTCTTCTTTTTGTCTTCCAGTCCTGGTACCTGGGATAAAAGTTGCAGCGTCCCACCATCAACCAGACAGACCACCTGACCCCTTCTCAACTCTGTAACATGGACGCAACCTCAGCCCAGCGCAGTTACAACTTCACTGTCAGTGGAAGGGGAGAAAAACCGACTCGAATCAACTTGTACATGGAAACAGCAAGCGTCATGGTCAAACAGCAAAGGCCATAACCTTTCGGGATTTTTTTTAAAAAAAAAAATACTTTAGGGACTGTCGTAATTTCTCATATGGTGCTGGAAATGGTTGGGCTGTGTGACATTTGAAGTGTTTCGGTGGTGGTGTGAGCATTAGGTGAAGCGGCTGGCAGAGGAGGAGCCTTGCTCACTAACTTCCTGTTGTAACACACTTCCCTTACGAGCCTGGCCTTTTCACAGTATTTCATGACTTTGCCCATGCAGGTGTGCCCCTCCCTGAGCATCTGGAGCACCTGGAGAATGGAATCTTTTGTAGTAGCTGAGATCTGCAATCTGTAACTTACAGGACACTCAAAGGGCAATGGTTTTTTTTTTCTTTTTTTTTTTTTTTCCTGTAACATAGTAGAAAAAGAAAATGCAGTTGCGTTGATCTTTCTTTTCGTTTGGTTTGGTTCAGCAGTCAGCAGTTACATACACAACACAGCCCGCAGGGACAGTGAACCCACCCATGTTGCAGAACAATTCCAAAAGGACGGCAAAGACTACTGCTATCATTTGTTGTGTTTTCAAGAAATGCTGCACTTACATAAAAAAAAAACATTTTTCAACAATTTCAACAATGACACAAAAATTCACATGGAAATGGGGAAGATGGTCTGTTTTGACAGAAACTGACAGGAATCAAAACAATCGAATTTTGAATTGAGTGAAGTGCAATTTCATTGGATAGCTAAGTATCTTTGTAAGATAGAGATTGTTGAAAATTCTATTTTTGTTTTTCAAGTCCTTCCACCCCAGGACTCTAAATTATTGGGGTAAAAAACAGCCTTGCAAGAAAAAGGGGAGCTATTTTTGCTTTTTATGTTTTTTATTGTTAAACTTGTATCCCTTTAAAAAAAAACTGAAGGAAAATTTAAAAAAAAAACAAAAAAATACAAATCTAATGGTGCTTTTACCACAATATGTTAACTACATTAAATGCTAATTAATTATTTTCTGTTATCAAAGCACATAACTCAAATGAAATCATGGTATCTGTTAATTTTATAAGCTAGAAATCACTATAATGAATTATGCCAATTCTGGAAATTTTTACATGTGTATGGCAACACCAGATCAATCAGTTATCAAGCGCCTCATTGTACCAGACCTTGTCCAGAAGTTTCAATGACCCTTTGCAAGCCCTGAACTGGGCTCTGGGAAACTTTAATCCTCAGAACTCTGGTAGGGAAACAACTGCTGGTGCCCATTCAGATCAAGGGTACTCGTTAGGGAAAACGAAAAAAGTTCACCCCCCCCCCCAATGTCTTGTATCTTATGTTTAAAAACAAAAAAAAAAAAGACAAAAAAAGATCAAAAAAGAACAAAAAAATAAAAAAGCAGAAACAAACAAAAAAAAATGCAAGTGATTTTTCTACCAGACAGCGAAGCACCCCCTTGCTTCCCATGCAACGTCAAGGTTTCCTATGCTATACATATATATGTGTTCTGGCCGGCAGGCCCTGCTGGCCGGAGGAAGTCTCTGCATGTTCTAGTGTTAGTAACTAATTTTTATATAGCTAATGTAGGATAAAGTAGAGTGCATTAAGACAATATTGTAACCCTCTCTAGGCACTTGCCTTTAAACTGTCTCAGCCCTTCAGAAGGGCTCAACTACTGTCCTATACAATCAAGTAACTGAAATTCTTGGGAAGACACTTTGCTCCTCATCTTTACCCCCAAACGGTGTTGTTTTGTTTTTATTTTTTTCCTTAATTTGCACGAAAACAGAAATTCCATATCAATGTGCCTTGCCCTGGATAGTGGTGACTTGTGGAATTGTTGCACACGCCCCTCTGTTGAAGGGGTTCTCCCTACTCGAGCATTCGGAGACACTTTTTGTAAATGTAACTTTATGTCAGCCATCGTCCATTTCAACATCTAGACCTAAACAGAAAGTTAGCTGTTCCGCAGACAGGCGTAGTCTTGATTGTCCTGTGTGGTCAGTGGCAGTGCTATTCTGAGCTCTGTAGATGCTTACAATATCAGTATTTGGGATGTTGCTGCATTTGTTTTTCAATTTATTTGGAGTCTTCCTTTATTTTCCCCCAGATATATGAAAATATGCAATACCTGCTTATATCATGTAGAAAAGCTTAGCAATTATTAGTTTTTCTTTTTTTTTTATTTGACCAAAGTCAGTGCTGCATTTGACGCAGTGTGTTTTTAGGTGTCTGTCTTTGTATCTTCTGTGGTTTTTGATGCACGTGCGCAGGAAGGGCTCCTCTTAGAGAAGCAGTCAAACTGTGAAGCACTAAGCTGACCCTGCTTCAAGCAATTTTGTTTTTACAACTGTTCCTTTCACAAGCAAGCCTTAAAAAAAAAAAAAGACAACTTCCTTTCTCTTCAGCCCCCACACCCACTTTTCTTAGCAGACAGCAGTCAATCCACATTCAATAAAAAGTACATAATGCCCATTTTTATATGCACGTTTTTAAACTTCCAAGTTCTGAAAATTGTTTACTGGTTATCTCTATTTAAGGAAAAAAAATAAAATAAAACATTTTGGATTTTCATATGTGTCTGATAAGTGGTTGAATAGTCGCTTGGCGCTGTTGTATGGTGTGATTGTCAGTGTACGGTGTCACTTCCTATAGCCAGCAGCCTACTTTGCCTTCCCTCTAGCACTTAGCTGGGCATTACTTTATTATGACATATGTGCACTAAAAAGAGAGAGAGAGAGAGAAAGAAAGAAAATAGCAGCTTTCAGTGCTTCACAGTGAAGGGAAAAAAGCCTAGACAAACATTTTGTCAGAACCTTGCAAAATGCCAAGGTATTACCAGTAAATTGGTTGTATATACAATAAAATTGCACCCTTTTTTTAAACAAAACCAACTAAGCAATAGTTTGGGCAGTTTTAGGTGTTTTTAGTGAGCATGTTGTAGTCACGGCTGCAAAGAGAGAGGATAAACTGCCCACTCAGAGATAATTTGTATCGTTGTATAGTTTTATTGATTACACTGATTTATTCTACCCTATTTTATAATGCAGGACTTTTGTAATGTTGTCTAAATGAGGAAAAATTTCTGTCAAATTAGCCTAGTGAAATTTCTGATTGTTCATTATAAAGGCAGCGTTCATAGAATTGCTTTTCGTTTCTTTTCAACCCACTTTGGGAACTGGATTTAAGTTTAAAACTTTCCTGTTTCCTTTTTGTTTGTTTGTTTGTTTGTTTTTTGTAAGTATTTAAATACAGTTATTTTCCGCCAATGGTATAGCATATTCCTATGCTTGAGAAGTGTAGGGCTACTGAAGAACCATTGCAAAATGAACGTTACAGGTGTGCTGTATTTTTGAAGGTATTTTGTTGTATTAAGTTTGATGAAGCTAAAGTTAGGGAACTCTGAACAGAATTGCAGGAAAAAAAAAATGTTTTCAAGGCTCTAAACCATTGTGGAGGCAGCGTAGGGTGAAAGCAAACAAGGGTTACGTAGTAAATACACTGAGTTCCGGTTCCGTTCACGCTTCATTGTCAAGAAAGCCGCGGGAAACCGTAGTTTGGTTGTCATCAAGTAGGAAGAACAAAACACCGACCAACCCACGTGTTTTGCGTTTTAGGTTCAATGCTGAGCGAAGGTGCTTGAGGAAGACATTACTACAAGGGTGTAGAGACAGTCAGACAGACTCAAGAGCTATCAGCATTTGAAGGCCCAACCTTGATTCTGAGAAATGTTGGATTATTTTTTTTTCCCCTTCTCTCATCAAATAGCATTAACACAATTGGCAAAAGTGGTCCCTCAAATGACTCCCCCCAGATTTTTTTCTTTGGGAACTGAAGTCAGAGGCACAAACACTAACTCTCAACATCTTCCGGTCACTGCTTGCCCTTGGCCCCTCTGCTGGCCACTGTTCCTTTTCTAACTCCTCCTGGGCAGAAGCCCTCTGGTGCCATGCTCCTACCCCTCCAGCTCTTCTCTCCCCACTAAGGCGTGTGTCTTCAGCCTCTTCTTGGCGGGACATTAGCTCACTCCCCACCCAGTGCCGCCATCACCCAGATAACTCCCATGGGTTCTCCAGTCTGCGTTCTCCCAGCTTTCCGTTTTCTTTCCCCGACAGTCCAAGTGTGCAGGATCCAAATCACGCTGTGCTATCTTCAGTCAGCCCACAGGAATATGCAAAACCCATCTCAAAAAGGTCGCCTTTCACCTTCCCAGATCCTTATCCTCATGTGCTTCAACCTCTGTAGTGGTGATATCATGAGTTATTTGCAAAGGAAAACATTTTCTCCTGTGATTTTTTTTTCTTTTTTGGTGGAGAATGGTTTTTAAGGATGTCATTTGATATTCCCTTCCATCAGAGTCTCTCCCCTCATCTCTACCACTCCATCCTCTCCTCCCTATCTCTTTCTCTCTGGGTGTCTCTGTCTTTCTGGTTTTTCTTTGCTTCTTTTTTCTTTCTGGTTTCTGGTAGCAGGCCTCCATTGACAGGTGTAAAATACGAGACGTGTGGTCAGTGAGGAGCGCTTTGGTGGTGCCTCCCAGCCTACCCGCCAGACCTTCCTAGACAGTCCCAGAGGCTGCTCCGCCCTCCGGGCATGGCTTTCATTTACATGGGCTTCTGAGGCCATTTTGTCTTGACGTCAATGCATGCATTTACTGTTTGACCGTAATCCTACTCTGCCTTCTCCACGTCCAAGGCTGTGCAATCGTCTAATTAGTGTCATGTATGTTTCCCCTTTATTTTTCCAATAAAAAAAGCAGTGGGATGAAAATTGCTTTGATATATAGCAGGTATATTGAAGCTATTCCATAGCACTTAACTAGTGTCACCAGTTCTGAAATCAATTTAATGTTTAATGCAAATCCATTACATGGTGCTATTACAGGCTGACAAAATGATTTACACAAATGTGACAACTTGGGCTCAATTCACTCTGCTTCCCAACAGTGTAAATGCATAGCAGTGTTTATCTGCATGAGAACTATGCACTAATCTATCTGAAGAAAAAAATAACTATATCAACTTTGGTATCTACTTTCCGTTTACTTCAATCCTTGCCTTTTTGGTCATTGTTATAATGCCAGCTTTAGGACAGAAAGAATTATAAGAAAACCAGCATAATACCTGATATATTAAAATGTAGTGCCTGTGAAATCTGTATTATACTGCTCTTCTGAAGTAAGATTTTTCTACACCGGTAGCCTTCGCTGTCTGTCAGTCAGGATCTCTGGTATAGGTGATGTAAGATAACCGTACAATATTATGCATGCTATTCCATAATGCTTAGTGAACTGTATGAATATTACTCAAAGTTCTGTTAGTCTTTTTTTTTTTTTTCTGCCTCGGTTCTTGTCAGCTAGGTTTGAGGTATTTCACTGAGAACGCGAACTCTGTCTTCCTTCCGGCTGTCTTCAGTATCTTGGAGGTGTACACTTACTTAAATTCAGTATTACGTGTGTTTTGTTTTCCTTTTTTTGTTTTTGTTTTTTGTTTCATTTTGTTTCTCCTAAGGGACAAGCATGGGTGTTTGATTTCAGAAATCAGTATCTGGTAAGATTTTTGTCTCAAAACTACCATTTGAATTTCAAGAGCGCTACTGCAAAAACCACTCTGAGAACATTTCCAAATATGAGTCGCTGGCGTGACCCTCCGCAGGAGCTAGGCGACACTGACATCTTAATGGACAGTTTACCCATGCTTGATCCACCTCACACCAGACTTCTTCATATTAAACAGA
The DNA here is from genome assembly GCF_000317375.1 of Microtus ochrogaster. Taxonomy (NCBI): domain Eukaryota; kingdom Metazoa; phylum Chordata; class Mammalia; order Rodentia; family Cricetidae; genus Microtus; species Microtus ochrogaster. The sequence goes on from NC_022016.1 coordinate 65,827,173, forward strand.
AAAAAAAATCATAAGAATTCACGTGGCTATTCAGTTACATGCACAGATGCAATGTTTTCTTCCAAACTATAACTCTGTACAAACTTTGGGCTCGATTCATAAGAAAGAAGTTTGCTATTAACACGGGATTTTTTTTAATATGCTCTTTTTTTTCGGGTCTAAATTTGAAACTACTTGCTTTCCAAATTGATTTTTTTCTTTTTCTTAATTTTCCCCCTGAACCAGCCAGCACCCATCTGCCTCATTCTCCAAAGGGTCGCATTAAGCCAGCAAGCAAGTTAGAGGGCTAAGACATGAGAACTAGGTCCCAGCAATGCTCAGTAGCAATGTGAGAACTCCAGCATGGGGCTATAGCACATTGAGGACCCCTGCTCTGTGTGCCACGCATCCCTACCCGTAGACTCACCATGCTATCTGGGTCGAAACACAAACTTTGTAAACTGTATCTGGACCACGAGAGGGTACAGGAGAAGTCCTACCTCTTATCTCACTAGAGCAAGTTCCTGGCAGAAAGTATCACAGACTTGAAAATACGAAGTTTCCTGCCTCTATAGTGGTTTCAAAGGCAAGTGCTATCCAAGGAATAGGCCATTCTTCCTGCTCTTCAATGCTCAGCTTCCAAAATACCTAACGCTGGTTTTCCTTTTCCCTTGACTGTTACTTGTAGTATTCTTATTTTTTAAATTTTTTTTTCTTGCGAATAACCTGTTAGCATTCTCAACTAAGGGTCTCAGGCCACTGGCTGTGGTGGGAGGCAGGTGTGAGGGAGCTGCTAGCTCTGTTCCCCCTCAGGCCGCTGTCTCTCTGCTGGTCTTGGCAACCTTGCCACTGAGATACCAGCCAGACTAGAGCAGACTGCCAGCAGGTCCCGTTAGGTCCTTAGGGAGACTGTCAAGGCCAAGTCCATGCTTCCTTCTCTCCCCTCCCGCTAACCCTTTCCATCACACATGGAAATAAAAAATGTCTCCTCAGAGTGCCTCTGATTTTCATTTCAAATTGTGGGGGAAAGGATTAAAAATCTTTACATGATGGAAAAAGAGACCTATTGTGAAATGAAACACCCCGTGTTAATAACTTGGTCTGAAATTGTTTTTATGAGCCGGGCCCCCTGTGCCTCTAGCATATTTGTATTGACTCTCATAGTTACCCTTTTCGTTGACTGTGTTCTGTGAAAACTTGTAATTGGTTGAGAATCACTGTGGGCGTCCATTCTTATCAACTAAATCTCCACAGGGTTTTCGAGCTGGTGTGGATTAGTTTAACTCTTGTATTCAACCCTTAGTGCTACCACCTTCTCACATTACAATACAATTACTGGAAGCAAGTACTGCATTTCCTATGCAACAAAAAAGGAAAAATAAAAAATTGCTAATGCTACAGAAGTCATGTCTTCCTTTGCTGGGTACATCATGACCTGTGCTGTGGGCTGGGGCTTCTCCAAAAGATGGGCTTTCTGACCGCAGCGTCGTTACCCTGGATGAGCTTCATGTGTGTAGGATCTTCCACAGGGTTCCAAAGAGAGTATGGCATCCTACCCGCCTGGATAGCTGCAAGGTTGCACACCCACCTGGAGCTTCCTGTGTCCCTGGAGTGCTTGCTCTCTGTGATTTATTCTTGCTATCAGGCATCAGGAAGTGGGTCCTATGAGAGAAGGGGCATCTTAATGGCCCTGGATGGGATAACTGTAGGGCACAGCCATCAGCCATGGATCTGGAGAAGCACAAGGAAGCAAGGGTTCAGGTGGTGAGGGTGGAACACGTGTGGCTGATACCTGGATCTTTTGAGGTAGAAGGGCACCATCAAAATGGGAACACTATACTACGTGACTAGCAGCTCTGTGAGAAAAGGATTGGCTGGAGCTAGAATTACCAAGGGAGGTGAGGCTTCTGCCGAGCGAGGCCTAGCTGGAGCTGGGGATGTCAGAAGCAGCTGGAGAATGCTTTACAGCTGTAGCTGCTGCTGCCACACTGTGGAAAGGAAACTCTCTCCTCTCCGTCCTCCTCTTGGCTCCCACCAGGGTATCTCCTTGGCTGGTTCTAATCGTAGCTGTTTAGAAGGAGAGCCTGGAAATAAGAAAATACCAGCCCCAGCCTCAACAGCAGGATGTGAACTGGTACACTAGGCAAGCAGGGCCATAAGTCAGGGGCCCATTTAATCCATTTTAACCTTGAGGCAACACCGTGAGATGAGTATAGTTTTTATCCCCTTGTAGATGAGGCTCCTGAGCAGGGATTGGTTGCTGGAGGTCATGCAAAGAGTAATCACCTGGGTGAGATGCAAATACAAGAAGTCAGGTGCCAGCTTCCTTCCCATAATCACACCACTGCAGCTTGAGTCTGTTAACCGCTTCCTCAACAAACGCTAGTGGGAAAGTGCCCACTGTGTGCCAGACACTATGCCAATGCTAGGACTAGTCGGTAAATAGAAGCGCATCTGTCCTGCGCCGTATGATCTAGTGGACAAATATCACTCAGATCCACTCAACAGCACAGTCATCATGGGTCTTCACATTGTTCTGAAAGTCAGTGAGGCCAATGTCATAGGTAAAAAACGATCAGGCAAAAGACAGAGTAAGAATATTTCACAGTGGGCAATAAGGAAACAATATGTAGGAAGGTGCCTGGAATCAGCGTGGAGCTTACACCTACTGGGGACTCCAGGAAGGCATATTAGGCTGAAGGAAGGAGAGACAATAGGGTGCAATATGAAATTTGATCTTGAATCAAGACACTGCATGTCTTTGTAGCACAAGATGGATTTTTACTTGCTACTTTTCCCATCACGTGACAGAAACACTGGGCTCATGTTTCATAGGGGCTTTCAACCGTCAAACTGAAGAACGCAGGGTGGAGATCTTGATGGTAGGAGCATGTATCAGAGACCGACCCCTCGCATCCCAACAGGCCAAGAGAAGGCACAGGCCAACACCAGGGATAGTATAACCTTCCAAAGCCCTACCTCTCCAGCCTACCTCCACCAACCAGGACCCACCTCCTAAGGGCCCCAGGGCCTTCAAAAAGCCAAGTCTCCAAGCTGGGAACTGGGCATTCAAAACATGAGCCTGCAAGGGAACATTTCACTCTCATGTCATAGGAGAGAAGCTTATAAAACAGCCATTCATTCGATTTGTATAAAGAACTAGACCGTCAAAGAAACAATTCCACATGCCACAGCCATGAGGATTTTAAACTTATTTTACATGTCTCTTGTGGGTAGCCTGAGACCTCTGCACAGGATTGCCTCATTCTAGGACACAAGACAGAAAACAGATAGCATTCGGACCGCTGCAGGAGGTATAGGCAGGGTTCTTAATGGCTTTTAACAGCCCCATCTGGAGTCAACGCCTGCCACTTTGGCTCACATCTCATTGGCCAAAGCAAATCACAGGAAGGCCAGAGAACAAGGCTAGACTTAAGGAGGGGAGGAAGTGAGCATCGTACAGGGACTGAGGGGAGCAGAGCATTGAAGAAGTTAGAGCTGCAGAGAGGGAGTAAGCAGTGGGCTGCAGGCTCAAGACAGAATGCAAGAGAAGTGAGCAGAGCAGAGCCCAAAAAGGACAGTAATGGCTACTAAGCACTAAACTCTCCTGCGGCAAGCGCTGTGGTTCTGCTCTGATGACAACTATTGTAGAGGCACGGTCAGTCCTTACAATGAATTTCTGACCAAGTTGAACTGAGCAACTTCTTAATACTTGACTTAGAGCTTAAGTTAAGTCAAATCAGTCCCTAATCACTTTGGTCTTTATAATTTACCCTCATGAGATTGGAATCCGAGTCAGCCTAAACCATCTAGGACAGGGGGTATCCCGGTGCAGGGCTTGGACATGGGACCATACTGAAATCAAGACCATGGACTCAGGTACCAAACTGGTTGGGTTGACCCCTAGCGCTCTTCTTCATTAGCTCTGTGGTATTGGCTAATACCTCAGTTTCCCCATTGATAAAATGGGAATAATTATGACATGGTCATTATGGATATCTAACGAATTAAAATGTGCTTAGCCTGCCGTGTTATAAATGCTACGTGAACTCGACAACCAAAGAAAGGACCGCCATGCAGAGATTTCAGTGCAGTGGTAATAGAAATTCTCTTCCTGCATATTCTCACACCTTCATTTGGGTGAATTCTCAGCTAAACAGAAAGAAGTAGCCCAAGAAATTTAGTCTAGGATTTACATGTGTGATTTCTCATTTTCTGAATGCTGCCAACCGTCAGTTCTTCAATTTCCCCATCTACAAAATGGAAAAGAGTCTGGTGCCTCCTTTAGGACCTGAAACAGTTGATACATGTAGAACACCCTCCCAGCCAACTACCAATCACAGAACAGCCTGTTATTATTTGGTTCAACCAGAAGAACGGAGCCCTGAAATCCAGGAGGACAGGGAAGTTACAGGGAGAAGCTGAGCTTGAAACAAGAGTACTCCTGGGTGAGGTGAGACAGGCCTGTAATCCCAGCACATGTGACATGGAGGCAGGAGAATTAGGAGTTTGTGGCCAAGCTGAACTACACAGATAGACCCCTGTCTCAAGAGGGTCAGTGAGGAGGGGGTGGACAGAGGAGGAGGATGGGGAGAGGCAGGAGGAGAAAAGAGATCAAAGAGCCCAGAGAACTAGAGGGAATCCCACTCCCATCTTTTATTGGCCACAGAACATGAAGCGAATTATCTGTGCACTGTGTTTCTCAGTTTCCTCGCCTGTCAGATGAACACAGCAATATCTTCCTCCCTGCGGGGAGAAGTGAGAACAGCGCAGTAGACACAGATGAGAATGCAGTGGCATAGACGGGCATCAACACTAGATTAGGATGGAGAGAACCCAGCTTCAGGCCAACACTGGCCCTGGTCCCATTTTCCCAGACAGGCTTGGCCAAGCAACTGATTCTTACCAGCAGGGACAATGGGCCCAAGGGAAGTTATGTCAGCCATCATTTCTGGACTTTCAAGTTCTGGCTCTTTGGTAAATGAACGTGACTAAGTAGGAAAGGTCCCACTGGCCATGAGCAAGACCCAGGGTGGCCTTTGTCTTGTAAAGAAGAAAAGAGATACTCCAAAGAGCGCCAGCTCAACCCGTGTTGGCTTTGCATCCAGCACATTCAGTACGGATTCCAGTCCTATTCAGCCAGCTCTGCTAATAAAACAACAGGCACGCTGGCTCCTACCAGCTCGTTGGGCATGCTGGCGTCATCAGTGCCCACTGTATGCCAGTCAAACCAGAGCACTCACCTCTTCTCCCCCAATCAAGTCCATCTGCCTTCCCAGAGAATAAGCTACATTCAGCACTGTGTTTCTCTGTGTCTTTGTTCATGTTCTCCCTCACCCGGATCACCATGCCTTTCCTGCCTCACCTTAATGCTAACCAACATTCAGAACTGAGTACTCTTTTGGACAAGATTTATTCAAAGTATGCTTATTTCATGGCATTACAATTGAATTAATTGTTTTTCTGACGTGTGTGTGTTACTAGAAATTGAACGTTGGTGCTCACACATAATAAACAGATTCGCTACAGCTCAACTATTTTCCCAGCCCATTTTTTATTTCTTATTTTGAGACAGGATCTCACCAATTTACCCAAGATAGCCCAGTCTAGCCTTGAACATACTCTGTAGCCCAAGATGGACTAGGATTTATAGTCTTCCTGCATCAGCCTTTTGGATAACTGGATTTCAAGTCTGGTTCACATTGCACTTTAAATTATAGAAAAATACCATGTGTATATAAAAATAGACAGAATTGTCAAGTTAATTTTGTCTACAATTTATCATTTACAATCAACTTTGGACTCTCTGCTCCTGTCTTCTTCCTGGCCATGCTTAGATTATTCTGAAACAAATTTCAATTACCATATAATTTCATTTATAGATGTAACTACATCGCCAAAAGACAAGGTTCTTTTATGAAATATATTTGGGATACAATTTTTATATCTCAAAATGTTGGGAAAATTCCTTGATATTATCAGCTATCATTGTTCAAATACTACCAATTGTCTCCATTTTTTTTAATAATTTGGGGGCTGACAATATGGCTCAGAGGTTAAGAGCTCTTGCTGCTCTTCTAGAAGATCCAGGTTCAATTTCCAGCACCCATATGGCAGGTCACAACTATCTGTAAGTTTGATCCCAAAGGATCCAGTGCCCAATTCTGGCCTCTGGGGGCACTGAATACATATAGTATATAGATATACATGCAGACAAAACATCTATACATACAATTTTTTTGATTTTGAATTTTTAATGATTTGTCTAAGTAAAGAACCAAGTAAGGATTCATATACAAAGATTCAAAGTAAGGATTCATATACATCTTAAGGCTGTAAAGTATATAAAATCACCCTCCAACTCTTATATTTTCCTTATGATAATGTGCTCCCCTTTCATTTATATTGAGGAGTTTTTGTGGGTTGCAACTTACTCCTATACCTCAGCAGGTGTGGTGGTTTGATGAGAACAGCCCCGCCCCCCACCATAGCCTATATGATTTGAATACTTGTTCCCTAATAGGTGGAACTGTTTGGGAAGGATTAAAAGGTGTGGCCTTGGAAGAGGTGTCTTTGGGGTGGGCTTTGATGTTTTGAAAGCCTGTGCCATCCCCAGTTAGCTCTCTTCCTCTGCCTGAACTTGCGGATCAGGATACAACCTCTCAACTACTGGTCCAGTACCATGCCTGCCTGCTACCACCATGTTCCCCACCATGACGATCATAACCTCTGGAACCATGAACCCCCAAATTAAATGATTTTTTTTTCTTTTTCAAGACAGGGTTTCTTTGTGTAACAACCCTGGCTGTCCTGGAACTCACTTTGTGGACCAGGCTGGCCTCGAACTCACAGAGATCTGCCGGCCTCTGCCTCCCAAGCACTGGAATTAAAGGCATGTGCCTCCATCATCTGACAAATGGTATATATTTTTAAGTTGCCTTGGTTATGGTGCTCTTTCATGGCATTAGAAACTAACACTAAAGTAGAAGCATGTCCCTGACTTTGGGAGTTGACCCAATAGGAGGTAATTCCAAAGCTATCTTGAACATCATTCATGACATACATACACTGGACTCTGGCTCTGAAAACTATGGAAGAAAAAAAAAATCCCTGGACCCCAGAAAAAGGTGCTGCTGAAACCACTCTTCCCCAGCCACACCCCTTTTCTCTGACAGAAGGAAGAGAGACTAAGAGTTCAATGAATGACAAATCCGTGTTCTCATTTGTTCCTTTCTGATAACTTTTTAAAGCCAACTTCACCCTAAGGGAAAACAAGGTAAGTAATTCTTGTTTAACTCTCAAGAGAGGAATTCTCTGCTTGGCCACTAAGACAGCTGGATTCTTGACGATGCCTGGGCCACACAACAAATTTTATCAAATATCTCCTATGTACTAGAACTTGAGACTATCAAAGGAGATAAAACCAAAATAATTCCAACACGGTGAAAAGTTTATCAGAGGAAGCAGATATGCAAGCCAGGTAACTGTACACTGGCCTTATCTAAATGAGAAATGATGTCCTTTTGTGTTCTCTGTTGCTGTAACAAAATACCTAAGGCTAGGTAACTAATAAAAATGTATTTAACCATGGTTTTGGAGGCTGGGCAGTCTAACTGCATGATGCTAGCCTCTGATTAAGGTCTTCTTGATTCATGAGAGCATGGCAGAAAGTATCACATGGCAAAACTGAGCCTGAATGCTGGCTTGCTACTCTAGCTCTCCATGAAAAGTCACTAATGCCAGTATAAGTGCCCCGCCCTTATTTAATCCCAATTGTTTTTCAAAAACTCTACCTCCAAATATCATAGTTTGAGGATGTAGTTTCCAACATAGAATCTTTTGGGAGACGTATTCAAACCGCAGCAGGCGCCACAGTCTAGAGATGGCCAGTCCAAGAAGTCTTCACAGAGGAGATAGCTCCCAAGAGACTGTCAGAGAGATGTGCACACTAATAAGGACGATGGTAATAGCTGACATATTTGAGTGAGCCCTCTTAACATTGTGTGTTATTCTTAATGCTTGCAGAGACTAGCATATATATCCTGACTCCATGATTATCCCGGTTTTTCTGATGAATACACTGAGTCACAAGAGGCTTCAGTAACTTTCCTGCCTTACTTATTTTAATAGCTTCTTGACTGTAACCTTTATGGCCACTCAGAGGTTCGTAGAACGGAGTACATGTGTCAGCTGCGTTTGACATCAGTAAAAGTCTGCTCAGCACACAGATGGCTCCCCATGCTGGAAAGGGAGGAGAAATTGATTCACCTCTCCAAGTTGATCTTCTTTCTCACTCTTTCCCAAAGTTCTTCCTGCTTGTTTGGTCTGGTCAAGGGGTTTTCTTGAGTAGATTGGTAAAGAGGGACAAGGGTCCTCAGTAAGCCTCTTTCAGAGCTCTGGTCCTAGGACCTCTCTAACTGGCAACATTCCTCAATAGAACATTGCAGCCCCCTGCCCCAAGATAGTTTTCTGTACCCCAGTGAAGGCACTAAGAGCCTCAGAGTACTGCTACATCGTGTATAATCTCCATCTTGCCCAGACCTTTGTAAATAGTGTCTTTATTAAACCCTCTCAAATCATTTTCGATTGACTGGGCCATCTGTTTCCTGCTGGAGCCCTGACTGATAGAGCAGTCAGCCCTGAATCTCCATTCTTCTGAAACAGCAGAGGCTCATATTCACCCACATGATGGATGTCAAGACCATAAATTTTCTCGTCTTAGTTTCTGCTGGACTCAGAAGGCTAGACTCAACCTTCAAAGGTCGCTGGAGTCCATTTCCCTGCCTCTGGCGAGGAATCCCACCCCAACACCACCCCTGAGTGCGCCTGTCAGAGGAAGTATATCTTACTTTGAAGATCTCCAGGTAAAGCAAGACTATAACTCACTCCGGGGCCCTCAGCCTCCTTGCCTGATAAATCTCCCTGCTGTCTAACGCAGCCCCTCCTGTTACAGGTGAAGCCTGTTTCCTTTGTCTGCTCCTTGGTGAGAGCTGAAAAAAAAAAAAAAAGAATCCTTCGGTCTTGGAAACAGGCGTTAAATCATCCTTCCCTTTCCCTAGCTCTGCTGTGCAGATCAATGAAGGCAGGATCGTCTGCACATGCTCATTCGGACTCATCAGCCTGGATGCTCCAAGACAACCCTGACCTGTAAGTAACAGGGGGATATGTTTGAAGGTTGATAAGAGCAGGGAAGGAGAGATGGACCCGCAAGTCTCCACAAGAAATGACTGACTGGCTTCCTGATGGAAGCAATGGTGGATTCTTCTTCTTCACTTGGCGTTTGTCTCCTTGGCCATTTGTCCTCTGCCTGTTAATCTGAGCCTGGATGCTGGAGGCTGCTTGTTACTGGTGTTTACTGGCCCCAACAAAGGGTACTGCCTGCTGTTAGCTTCAGTTCATCTCTGTGTTTGTCAGCTAAGACTGTCCTAACAAAGGACCACAGCCCTATGCATGAAACAGCTATCTATTATAGGTCACGAAGCTGAACATCATCGCCCAGACTGGTGGCTTTGGTTTCTTCTAAGATCAAGTCTCTGTGACTTACAGATGGTGGCCTTCTTGCCATGTCACAAGGCTTTCCTCTGTGCACACATGCCAGGTGGATTTCATATCTGGTGTATGGCCAGGTCCAGCTTGTCCTGGAAATCATCAGTCCCAGTCACTCTGGGACAGGCTGAGCCACAGCTCTTCTACCAAGACTTAACAGTGGTTACATGCTCAGCCAGCCTGACTATGCTTCATGCAATATATTTGCTTCTGACGGTCTTCACAAGAGGCCCATGGCACAGAGGCCCCTGACTCTGTTTCCCTAGGTTCTCTTAAAGGATCTCTTAGACATCACCTACCTCCCACCTCAACTTCCTGCCTTCACCCTTCTTAGTGTGGCTGGATTTATAATCAATAGACTCAACCTAAAGCACCTTTTGAACACAGAGAAACTTTTTCTTGGACTTAAACCTAAAAACGATTAGCAACTCTCTGAAGCCAGGCAACTCAGAACATAGAGGCTCTGCTGTGCACTTGCAAAAGAAAACCAAAACTTGCTGGGCGGTGGCAGTGCATGCCTTTAATCCCAGCACTTGGGAAGCAGAGATAGGTAGATCTCTGTGAATTCGAGACCAGCCTGGTCTACAGTGCTAGTTCCAGGACAGGAACCAAAACTACAGAGAAACCCTGTCTCAAAAAACTAAAAAAGAAAACCAAAACTACTCTTTTTTCTAGATTTATTACCAATAAAGCAAACCTTACTTTGTTACCTCCATAAATTGGTACTCATGAGGCTGGAGAGATGGCTCTGTGGTTATAATCTACTTGGTGGTTAACTTTTTCCAGAGGAACCGAGTTCAACTCTCAGCACCCACACAGGGTGGCTCACAACAGCCTGTAACTAGAGCTCAGGGTATTCCAATGCCTCTGGCTTCCAGGATTACCTGCACTCACGATCACAAACCCACATACACACATAGTCTAAGAGAAAGTAAGTCTTTACAAAGCAGATCGGCACATAAAGGCAAAGCGCACAGACGCTTTTGTTTCCTATGTAGCTGGATCTCAGGGGAATTGAAGATAACAATCTTAGCATCTTAACAGGGACGCTACAGAAATACTAACAACAGTTGCTGCTGACTGTTCCCCTGCAGGTCAAAGGTCATTCAATGAATAGATACTTACTCAAAACCTTGTCTAGTTGAATTGCTTACAGAAAGACTTCATGATACCTTAGAGACAGAAACTAGTCAGGTTTAGAAACAAAGAGTTTCTTCCCTGCCACACATTCCTTTTCTTGCCATGCTGGGAAGGGCACAGTGCCTCCTGCATGCTAGTCAAGTTCTCTGTCACTGAACTACCTTCCCAGCCTGAGAGTCATATAGTTTTTAAATTTTATTTTATGTGGCTACGTGTTTTTTCTGCATGTATTTATAGGTTCCATGTCTGTGCCTTGTGCCCTCAGAAGTTGGAAAAGGGTGTCAGTCTCTGGAATTACAAGTGGCTGTAAGCTGCCATATGGGAGCAGGGAACCAAACCCAGGACCTCTGCAAGAGCAATAGATGCTCTTAACCCTTGACCCACCTCTCCAGCATAGAGACAGAGTTATCCTCTATACATCAAATAATGACTGTTATTTTAACTTCTCTCCCACTGTCAGCAACCAGTCAAAGGAGCTTAGGACACAAATGCTGCTTTCCATCTTAGGATAATTGAAGGAAACGATGTCCCATTGTTTTGACTTTTCTGTAACAACAAGAAAAAAAAAAACACAAATCATATCTAAAAATTGCCCTGTGAAAAATCTTAATGATGACAATGATTTGAACTCACACTGAGAGTTGAGTAGCAGTACCCTTGCTGTGTGCATTATCTCCAGATGTCCCCATATCAAATCAAGAAAATTGCTCCCTGCATCATAGCAGAGAGGTCATGCCTTAAGATCAGGGAAGACTATGTCACCCATTGTCCTTTCTGGTGAACTCCAGGCCAGGTGAGAAGGTACGAGATTCTTAGCAAGGAAGTGTACATCCCTTTACTCTGCTGTACTCTCGGTCTGAACAATGATTCCCCAGATGGAAGTGCGTGCACATCCAGGGCCAGGCCTCAGATATAGCGAGTGGGACACTTGATTAGAGTAGAGAATGCAACAGGCACCTTGTGAAAAATCAGTACGCTAGCATTTCTGGACTGCAAACTTTTGAAAGTAAAATTAAATATAATTCATGGTTGAATATTTAAATACGCACATCCAGCATCACTAGCTTTTAAATGTTTGTCTAAATTTCAACAATAGCTCAGCACATCATCATGGCTAATGGTAAAGAAAATTAAAGCTGTATTTCTTCAGAGGCTACATCCTTCTCTCTGGAGAAAGCCCAGTCTACTTAAAAAGTCTTCCGAAAGTAATAAATGAGAATAGACATTTATTTGTGTGTACAAAATGTTACAGTCAGGTTGGCTTAAATGACAGAAATGTACTTCTTACAGATCTGGAGACCAGTGCACTCAAAATGAAAACACTTTTCTATTGCTGTGAAGAGACACTGTGACCAAGGAAAGGAGAAAGCATCCATTTGGGGGCTGACTTATCATTTCAGAGGTTTAGGAGCACAACAACATGCAGGTGGGCATTGGAGGAGTGATTGGAAGTTTTACATGATGATCCTTAGGCAGAGAAAGAGAGAGATTGGATCTAGCATGGGCTTTTGAAACCTCAAAACCCACCCCCAGAGACATACTTCCTCCAACAAGACCGCACCCTCTAACCCTTTCAAACAGTTCCACTCACTGGTTAAATAAGTGTTCAAATATATGAATCTATAGGAGACATTCTTATGCAAACCACCAAAGCAGCAAATCAGTTCCAATCTCAGAGCTCCTCTCATGACTTAGGAGTGGTATCACTGTATACGTTCATGACTGTATTTTGTGTTCTGACAAAGTTTGCCAGAAGATCAGAGGGTAGAGGAAGCTACTAATTAACCATAAAGGTCTAGAGGTCTGTACAGACCGACAGGAAGTAATAAGGCAGGGTGTAGAGAGGATCTTGGTCCTTTGCGGTCTGAGCAGAGAGGTGAGAGGTGACTGTGGTGTCGTGGTCATTAACTTCTCTGATCTTTCAGCATTTACTACGATATCTGACTCCAGGTTTTTATTATTAAGACTAATTAGGATTGCATTTCATCTGGCACCCAATGTGGAGCTCAAATCAATGACCCTGAGATTAAGAATCCTGTGCTCAAAAATAAAAATAAAAACTTAAAAAGGAGCATACACTCCTGTTCTGAAAAAAAGGGGGGATATAGAAATACAATTTCTATATATTTTTGAATCCACTTTTAAGTCAAAAAGCAACTACTAGTTTTAAATATTTTACATTGGCTTGGATTTTTGTATGTTGATACAACATTGAGATTATTTTTATTATACTGTCTATATGTTATAGAAATCCTAAGATAATAGAGGAGATTATTGAATCTATTTTTAAACCAAAAAAGCAACTACTAGTCTCAAATATTTTACATTGATATTGATTTTTATATATTGGTATAAATTTAAAGTTATTTTTGTTAAAACATACTGTACATACACTTCTACTCTTGTTCAAGGTATTGTACCTATACAGCTCATTTAATAATGCAATGCAAATCTTCAAAGATCTACAGAATATGGCATTTAAGGTGTCTTATTAACATGGGTTCTTTTTTTTAATGACAATGAAAAATGTCTGCTCCTGGCAACACCAATCTACTTCAGAGAAGATGGTGGGCATCGAAGAAACTCTATATGAAGTTTACTTTCTTTGTTACAGAAGTTACCCACTGGGCAAGAAAGTACCCTTGCCTCAATCGCTGACATTTGCTGTCCAAATTGGATGAGCAGAAGCAAGGAACTCAGGACCGAGAGGGGTACACCCACATTCTGAGACAATGGGGATGTTCTTTTGGGAATTCACCAAGGCCAGCTGGCCTGAGTCTGAAAAAGCATGGGATAAAACCGGACTTGCTGAACATAGCGGACAATGAGGACTACAGAGAACTCAAGAACAAGGGCAATGGGTTTTTGATCCTACTGCACGTGCTGGCTTTGGGGGGGCCTGGGCGGTTTGGATGCTCAACTTACTAAACCTGGATGGAGGTGGGCGGTCCTTGGACTTCCCACAGGTCAGGGAACCCTGATGGCTCTTCAAGCTGATGAGGGAGAGGGACTTAATCGGGGGAGGGGGAGGGAAATGGGAGGCGGTGGCGGGGAGGAGGCAGAAATCCTCAATAAATAAATAAATTTTAAAAAAAAATTGGATGAGCAGGACACAAAAGAAAGTGATTGATCGCCAAACTTTAGCAAGACAAGGTAGGACAGCCATTCAGAATATCCTTTTTTACAGAAAAGTCTGTCAGATATTCTAGGCATGTAAGCCAAAAATGGATGCCCAAAATTACAGAGAAACCTTGGGTGGCTGTTCGGGAAGCCAGCTGTTTCTGGCATTTCTCACATTTTTTTTTGAAAGTCACATGCTTGCACTTCCTGGTTATTCAGGTAATTTTATATCCTTCTCAGGTCTCTGATAGAGTTGAAGACTGGATATAGTTTTCTTTGTTAACAATTCAGAAAAAAAACACTAAAGAGGTGTAAAGTGTATAGGGTTGAGAGAGATCAAAAGATAGTTTAGAGTTGGTAATGCAAATTACAATAAACGGTGAATTAGGAACAACACTTTGTACTCACCAACATAGGATAAATAATGAAATATTTTCTCTTAATTTGTCAAATGCTAATGGACTGAACATTGTTAATGTAATTCTTGACTGCATATATTGTATATACTTATTGTACTTATTGTATATAGTTTTTCTATGTTAGTTTTAACCTCTTTTTAATTTTAGACAAAAAGGAGGAAATTTGTGATATTTTGTTTGTATTCTGACAAATAAAGCTAGCCTGGAGATCAGAGAGTGGACCTAGCCATGAGTTAACCATAGAGCCCTGGAGGTCTGTACAGACAGACAGGAAGTGATAAGGCAGGGTATAGACCGGATCTCAGCCCTTTTCAGTCAGAGTAGTTGGAGGGCTAAAAGGTGACTATAACTGGTCCTTTATTTCTCTGATATTTCAGCATTATCACAATATCTGACACCGGGTTTTTATTATTAAGGCTAATTTGGATCACACTTCATATGATCTTCTGTTGGTATATGCCAGAGAAGGTGGCAGGAAGAGAACACACATGCTTTGGTGTCTCTTTTTATGGAGACACCAAGCACAACATGAAGAGCCCAGTTTTATATAGCCTCATCTAAGTCTCTCTAACTCCCAAACACTTTGCCTCCAAATACCATAACATTGGCCATCAGAACTTCAATGGATGAGTTTAAATGTCAGGAATACCACACACGTTCATTCTAATACATTGACATTCTCAGCACACAAAATTAATTCAGCTACTATGGGATAGTAGCAAACAGCTGTAATTCAGTATTAAAGTTCTACTCAAAATAGTACCCTGAGTATTAACATGCCATCTAATAAAATATATTCAGTATATATTTTCTAAAAACTATAAAACACTAAAAAAATGAAAGAAAGCCTTCATAAGGCAGATGTGCCATATTTCTGGATTGACATTCCCAATGTTGTTAAGAAGGCAATTCATTGTGAGTTGATGTATAAAAAGTCAATGCAATCTTGGTATAAACCCCATCATCATTTTCTTATCTATATATCAGCAATCTGATCTTAAATTTGTAAAGAAATTTAAATGGACAGACACAGGTTAGATAGCCCACACTATGTGATTACAAGGCATATCATAAAGATTAATAACAGAGACAGCATATTAGCGAAGGAATCAAACTGAAATCAGTAGATCAGGACCCAGAAAGAGACTGACACAATGCAATCAATTCATGCTTGACACCTATAGAAAGGCAACTCAATGGAGAAGATGTAATCTCTTCAATTTACAGTACTGGGAAGTTATATAACCTGCTTGGAAGGAAGAGATGTGGAGGAGAAATAAATTTTATGTACATTGCACACTTTGCTCAAAGTTTAAGTTAAAATGGGTCACTGAATTAAATGTAAACCCTAAAATTATAAAGTTTCTAGGATATGATAGAAAAAAATTTTGACCGTGAATGTTGTAAAAGTTTCTTATATTCAATAGCAAAAATCATAATTCATTTTTAAAAGTTCATTTGGTCTTTATTAAAACAAGATCTTAACCTTCCAAATAAAACACTATAAAAAGATAGATAAAACTCTTTACAGACTAGAAAACACTTTTCACACTTATGTCATACAAGGAACATGAATCTAGAATATAAATAAGGGCAATTAAGTCTAACAGTAAGAAAAAAAACCACACTTTTAAATGTGCAAAATTTCTAAACAAACAATCAGCAAAGTTGAAGAATAAATTTAGCTGTATTTAAGTTAAGAATAAAACTGTGAGAAGTTTAGTTATCTTGGAGAAACAAAGGAGAAAAATACCTGACATACAGTCAGGACTAACAAAACTACAGTTGGTAATTTGAAATATTGTGGTTAAATTCTCCTTGAGAAGAATGGTCTACCAAAGATTATTAAACTCACATATCAGCCATGTCAGCAGTGAAAAGAAGACACAACTATAGATATGATGGTCATTAAGAGTAGTGTAATGAAAAATAGAAAAGAGAAAAAGAAAGCATGTTCAACAAATGGTGCTGGAATAACTGGATATCAACATGTAGAAGAATGAAAATAAATCCATATTTATCACCTTGCACAAAACTCAAGTCCAAATGGATCAGAGATCTCAACATAAAACCAACCACAGTGTACCTTATAGAAGAGAAAGTGGGACGCATTGGAACAGGAGACCACTTCTTAAATATAACCCCTGTAGCACAGACCCTGAGAACAACAATTAATAAATGCGATCTCCTGAAACTGAGGAGCTTCTCTAGAGTAAAGGACATAGTCAACAAGACAAAATGGCAGCTACAGAATGGGAAAAGATCTTCACTGACATCAGACAGAGAGCTGATCTCCAAAATACACAAAGAACTCAAGAAATTGGTCATAAAAAGAACAAATAATTCAATAAAAATTGGGGTAGAGACCTAAACAGAGAACTCTGAATAGAGGAATCTAAAATGGCTGAAAGACACTTAAGGAAATGCTCAACATCTTTAGCCATCAGAGAAGTGCAAATAAAAACAGCTCTGAGATTCCATCTTACATCTGCAAGAATGGCCAAGGTCAAAAACACTGATGACAACTTATGCTGGAAAGGATGTAGAGTAAAGGGAACACTCTTGCATTAAGGGTAGGATTGCAAACTGGTACAGCCACTTTGGATATCAGTATAGTGATTTCTCAGAGAAGTAGGAAACAACCTACCTCAAGACCCAGCAATACCACTTTTGAGTATATACCAAAAGCATGCTCAATCATACCATAAGAACATGTGCTCAACTATGTTCATAGTAGCATTGTTTGTCAGAGTCAGAACCTGGAAACAACCTAAATGCCTCTC
Source organism: Microtus ochrogaster (assembly GCF_000317375.1). Taxonomy (NCBI): domain Eukaryota; kingdom Metazoa; phylum Chordata; class Mammalia; order Rodentia; family Cricetidae; genus Microtus; species Microtus ochrogaster. Next base: position 65,844,160 of record NC_022016.1, read on the forward strand.
TACTGAAGACTGTGTAAAGAAGATGTGGTACATTTACACAATGGAGTACTACATAGCAAAAAATAAAAATAAAAAAAATAACATCTTGAAATTTGCAGGCAAATGAATGGAGCTAGAAAACATCATATTGATTGAGATAACCCAGACCCAGAAAGACGAATATTATATTACTAACTCAAAAGTGACTTTTAGATGTTTGGACTTGAAATATAAAGCTAAAATTTAGGGTCATAGCCATAATCACCAAATGTTAGCCAGAAACTATGTTTATTTCTGGTAATGCAGCAAGACAATGACCTCAGCAGATTCACAGAAAGCTTGGAATAGTGTCCAAGTCTATGGATCTCATTTGGGGGGGGGGATTGTACATGGGTAGCCTAGGACCACATGCATGTTAGATGTTTGAATTGAGATTCACAACATTGGTAAAACTGCAGTTGTAAAATAACAACGGGAAAAAATTTTGTGGTAAGGGGATCACCACAACATGGGAAACTATATTAAAAGGTCAAAGCATTAAAAATATTAGCTAATGGTTTAAAAAAAAAGAATTCCAGAACTCAGAAGGCAGAGGCAGGTGGATCTCTGTGAGTTTGAGGACAGCCTGCTCTACAGAGCAAGTTCCAGGACTGGCTCCATGGCTACTGAGAAAACCTGTCTCAAAAAAAAAAGAATAGTGATGTGGAATTCCCCTCTGCATGCTATCAATGTGTTTTATTACCATTTGTTAATAAGAAGGCTGCTTCAGCCTATATCAGGGAAGAATATAACCAGGTTGAAAGACATATAGAGTGAGAGTAGGCAGAGTCACAGAGACACCATGTAGCTGTTGAAGGAGACAAACACCAGAACTTTACCCAGTAAGCCACAGCCTCATGGCGATACATAAAATAATAGAAATGGGTTAACTTAAGATGTAGAAGTTAGTTAATAAGAAGCTTGAGCTAAGAGGCCAAGCAGTGTTGTAATTAACATACTTTCTGTGTGATTACTAGGGCCTGGATGTCTGGGATTGAATGAGCTGTCTCTACCTACAAATGGCGCCCAACTTGGGGATAACCTGTGTGGCCAGTCACACATTTCAGGTCTGGGTGCTTGTATGCCTGCATGGGATTAGGAATAAAATAGCTGAGAGCACGCCTGCTGCTCAGCACCCCCACCTGGGCAAGCAGCTGAATCAGGTCTGCTAGGTGTGCACAGGCAGGAAAGCATGGCAGATTCCCACCACCATACATGGAGACATTTCTAGGCCATGCAGCACACTGCATAGCAGAGTTAGCTTTTACTAAGACCAAAATGGTTTATGTGTTTCACAGTGTTTCCCAGAGTTGAGGTATGAGCACGGCTCTCACCCAGTAGTCCCAGAGCTGGCAGTAAATGTACCTCTGCCATATTAAAAGGCCAAGGGGAGCAGAGCCAGCATCCAGGGCTGCCATGACCATACTGCTTACCATTTTAAAATGTTCCTTGCTAGAAAAGGATTTCAGATATACAATAGCATAGATTCAGACATAAAAGACCTCTAACCAAGACACGTTGTGTTTAAAAAAATGTATTAGGCTTGAGAGAGGGAGGAAAATGGGTATAGACAGTTATAAAAAGAAGTAAATAGTTTTAAAAAAATAAAAGTCTTTAAAGAGGTAGTAACAGTATATAAAAGAGTACAGACAGAATAGATTAAAGGAATAAAACGAGTAAAAAAATAAGCCACATAAAGATAGAAAATACACAGAGAGTCTGGATTATGTATATCACTGTATTGTCTTTGAATTTTTTGACTGTGAATAAGTTAAGTACAGAGAGACATTTCATTGTATGGACTGCTAATTCCAGCAACACTAGAACACTTAACATTCAAAACTTAAAGCAATTCCCCAAATCAGTGGAATTAAGTAGGTTGTATGGGTCCTGGAGCTGCAAGGGTTTAGTCTGTGTACTTACCTTTGTATATGTGTTCTAGTTCATACTTAGAAGCTAAATAGAGTGGAGGCAGGCAAACTGGTCTACCCTGAAGTGTGTATGTTTTATAACTGACATTACTGAGCAGTATATATTTTGAAAAATGGTATTGTTGAGCTTGAAAGAAAACAAAATCCTTGGATTATAAAATGACATGAAAACTAGACAAAATAGAAGCTTCTGGTATGTGCTTTGAGGCAGGGGTGAGGATTCCAGCAGCAGTACAAGTAACAAGGTCTCCTGCTAGTGCCCATGCCTACTTACAGTTTGCAGATTTAGGCTACAGTATCCAAGAGTAACTGAAGTCAAGTAGAGACCTGGCTATCAAATGTCTAAGGCTCCTGGAGGACAGGGTTGTGGGTAGGCAGGAGACAACTATGGAGCGATCCTGGAAATCTGGAAGGAGTGTTAAAGGCAGTCTGCAGGGCTGGTGTCATCCTGCTTTCTTCTGCTACACCATTCTGTCCATTGCTATCATGGATTTCCACTGTGTATCTGGCTTTCCCTCTCTGTTTTAAAATGGGAGCATTTCTGAATCCTTTCTGCAAGATGCAAAACACATATGACGAAAGCAAGCTTATTGAACTATTGGCAACTATTCCAAGCAGCAGGATACCAAGGAGGAACTTGTCAGGCAGGTGAAGCTGGGAAAGCAGAGGTGTTAGAGTAAGGGGGAGCTGGTTTCAAAGAAACTGCCTGGGAAGCTGCAGAGGCAGGCATGGCATTGAGATGAGGAGGGAAATTTGGAGAAAAGAGTTTGGTGCCAGTTGGGAGGAGACTGCCCTCTTGCCTCCAGGGTCTGACACATAGCTCTCATAAGACAGGGTTTGGTTGATGGATTGGTTAGGAAAGTCCCTCTGCCTCCTCCCTCCTCCACCCTGCTGCACCTGGCCTGGGTACCATGGGGATGTGATAGGAACCACCCACACCCTAAATTCAGATCCAAATTCTTTCTTTTGTCAAAGCATTGCAGCTCTGCTTAGGTATTTTGGTAGTCTCTGTGCCTTGACTCTCCAGATGTTTATTTAAACACATTGAGTTACCAGTCCTTGATTCTGAAAGGTCACTTAAAATCCTTTCTTCCAGAAAGACAATAACAACAACAACAACAAAAAAAACAGTTAATGACAGACACTAAGACCAAAGTCCCTGTCACATGGGGTGCCTTGGCAGTCATTGTCCTATTCAATCTTCTCGGAATGGTATCAGCATCATTGCCAGCTGCAAAGAAATCCCCAGAGCCAAAGGAGAGACACCAGGGGTAGAGATGACAATGATAGTCAGGGGCAGGACAGGCACCAGGATCACAAGCTTCTTCACCGGTGTTCAAGTAACTTTTGAGACTCATAGAAGCCAGGCCCTAATCATGGGTCTTTTGAAGCTAAGAGAAAATGAAGAAAATTGGTGAGAGGCACAAGATACTGATGGGTCTGAACAGCATTGGAAGCAGTGTTATTCCAATACCTAAAAAGGAAGAAGTCTGCACACAGCGCACTTTTAGAGAGAGCACGCTGCAAACCACCACATGTAAGTTCCTTCAACAGAAGACATGCAGACCTGAGGGGACTGGCCACAGCTTCACACAGCTCCCTGCTTCTAAGTAAATCTAAAGCATGTGTTCCATCCATTCCAAATATTGAAAAAGACAAAAAAAAAATGTTGGAAAGGAATAAAGTGGGTGTATTTATTATCCTGTTACCTTAGGCGGCAGACTAGCTGGGACTTCTTTCTTAAACAATTCCAACAGTTAACACCCACTTTTCCACATGGTTATGGTTTGGCCCTCAAATGACTACACAGGCTCACGTGCTGATGGCTTGGTTCCTTCTGGTGATGATAGCAGAAGGTGGTGGCAGCTTTAGGGAATAGAGAATATTTGGAAGAGGTTGGACAATGGCATCCCTTTGAAGGCTGCAGTTTCTCCCTGATGTGTACTTACCCCCAATTCACCAGCTGCCATATGGTAAGTGTGATGTCCTGCCTTTCCACAGACCCAGAAACAACAGAGCCAGCTGACCATGGATGGACATCTTGGACATTGTGAGGCAAAATAAATCTCATTCCTTTAAATTGGTTTTGAAGTATATTTTGTCACAATGATTGAATGCTTACTCTCACATACAGCACACTGGTCAAGGTGCTCTTTGTGGTGTGGTGGAAGCTTTTTATAATCTTGGGAGAAGCTATTTTCTATAGCAGAAGCAAAAGTCAGGATGTGGTGGGATATGGAAGGACCTAGAACAAGAGGTGAAAATATGTGGGTGCAGGTGACAAACCAGCTTGTCTCCATCTTAAGTTTGAAAATCATCTTATAACAAAGACAAAATAGGTTCATTCCTGCTTATGATTAAATCTGTTTCTCAAGGATTGGGCTATGCCTCGCCTATAACCTTAACTACAAATGGTTCTATACTGCCTGTTCCAAGAAACGGCAACAATGCCTTTGTTTCAAAAGGTTATTATGACCACCTGTTGTTATGACCACCTTGTCATGACCACCTTACTGTTATGACCAACTTGCTATGCTTATTTTCTGCTTCTGTAACTCCACCTATTTGCCTTCCAGTGTTGATCTCTTGAACCCTACATTTAGAAAGAGACAGTCTATGCCTACAAATAAAATATCTTGCTTTAATTAATTGATTGCTCTACTTAATTTGTCCATGATTTGGGTCAGTGGTCTTTCTCCTCCCATCTGTGGGATTAACACACTTCAAAGGGTTTGGTGTCTATGGCCATAATGGGACTAGTTTATACAAGGAGGCACCTCTCTATTTAAAGGTATGAGGCAGGAGGCTCTCATGAAATTAACCTGGGCTACATGAAGAACAAAGAAAAACATGCAGGTGGAGTATATTAATAGAAATTTATTTTTTCAAGTTTGGAAGGCTGAAAATTGAAGACCATGGTGTCAACAGGTTTGGATGCCAAGAAGTCCTTCTGATTTGTAGACAGCCACCTTATGTGTACATGAGCATCACCCTGGTCCTCTCTGTGTCCAGATCTTCTTATCTCATGGGAACACCATTCAGATTGGATCAGGGTCTACCCCAAATAGCCTTGCTTTATCTTAATTACCTCTTTAAGGATCTATTTCCAAATACAGTGTAGACTTCAGCATATAAATCTAAGGATGATTCAGACTATCATAGGGCCAAGAAATATTTTTTCTTTAAGAGACAATGATACATTTTTAAAGCTAAACACGCTGGCACATGTCTATAAACTCATTACTCAAGAAACAGAGGTAGGAGGATAAATACTACCCTATACTTCATAATAAAATCTCATCTTTTAAAACTACATTTTAAAGTATTGTTGGATTGGTCCAATTTTTGTTACTAGGTCAGAATTCAAGAAACTGGGTTCTTAAAAATATATATTTAACTCGGAGCATTGTGGCCTGAAATTCCTAGATCATGTGGACCAATTGTTCAGCTTCTGGTGAGGACAAAAAAATAGAAAGCATCAGCAGCATGACCAGATCCTGGAGGACAGGAGACACCAGACTGTTACGGGAGGTCCTTCCGCTCCTCCAGCCAATAGCCGCTGAGATACCAGCCCATTGGGGCGTGGTCTCTTTCTTTAAAAAAGGGGCCACTTCCCTCCTCATGCTCTCTTTGCTTCCTGCTCCGTTTCCGGCGACTAGACTCCCTCCTGATTG
>NC_022016.1:65850618-65856463 GCF_000317375.1 Microtus ochrogaster
AAAAAAAAAAAAAAAAAAAAAAAGTCCGTGCCACCTCTCACATGGGCCCTTGGGACATAGCCCTCATCCAAACCTCGGCGTTTGTGGAAAGAGCCCATAGAGAAATTCAGGACAGCTGATAAAGGGGAAGCCCTGAGGCTGGAGCAAGAGTGGACAGCAGGGCTGGATGAGGATGAACACTGAGAGGAGGGAGGGGACTGAGTGGAGGGAGGGGAGGCTTCTGCAGCAGATCCACAGAGATGGGGAAAGAAGGTTGCCACCATCTCTCTCAAGTGTGCAAAGGTAGCGAGTCTGTGTTAGAGAAGAAAGCTGTCAAAGAGTATAGGCTGGGGAATTTGAAGGATAGTTGGCCACAGGTGTCACAATCTTAAATTGTTCCATGTGAATTGACAAGACGGCTCATTGCGTAAGGGCTCTTGATAGCCTGATAGCCAATGTTCAATATCCCTGACCCATACAGTGGAAGGAGAGAATAGACTTATGCAGTTTTCCTCACACATATACACACATACACATACACACACACATATACATACACAGATACACACATAACCACATACAGACACACACATATACATACACAGATACACACATAACCACATACAGACACACACATATACATACCCAGACACCCACATAATTTTTAAAATGTAATAAAATGTGCAATGATTTGACCTGGAAACTACATTTCAATTAAGTTTCCCAGGGATAATAATTAGGGCTGTACACAGGAATCCATGTGTATATGCTAGAATAGTTAGGAGTATATACTAGAACTTATCCCAGGGAACAATTGAATGTGTACATAGTAGCAAGGATGACTAGATAAACCAAATCGCAGGTTTATTTATAGTAATACCGATATTCAAAAAAGTAAGAGCCCCATCTGACAAAGTATTATACATTCTTAAAATGCCTTGTGTGCAGTTCAGGCCCAAGAGTGGAGGTTGCCATTGGCTATAGAAGTGCATTTGTTGAGAGGAACTGTAGAGCAACATAGGCTAATCTGAATAAATGATCAAAATTACAAAAGACAATTATGCTTTGAAACAATCAGTGGACCCATGGAAAGGAGGAAGGTGAACCAGTACAGGAGGCACAAGTTAACCACAGTGGAGCCTAAGTGTTTGCAATGGGGAGCTTAATTATCCTCTCTTTGCTTGCCTACAGTTTTGAATTTTTGCCACACTGAACATAATTATTTTTTTAAAAGGGGGAAGCAATAAAAAAAATTAATGCACCACCTGCATTTCTTGCCAAGACTGTTTTCCTTAAGGGAGCCAGATTTGATTTCTGTTTCTTTCTTTCATGTAAATGATGTTGATAAGTGGAAGATAATAAAGGTGAAGACAGCACCGAGTCACACCACCAATGTTATAATTTTAAAAAGTAACGTGAGCTAGAGAGAGGGAGGGCAGCCATCATGCGGCAGAGCTGGGGTGGAGAGTTTTTTATTGGGGGTAAGAAAGTGGGAAAGGGGAGGGGGAGGGAGGAGGCTGGCCTCTGGATACAGGTAAGGCAGAAGAGAGAAAAGAAAGGCAAAGGGGCAGAGGGGGGGCAGAGAAACAGGAGGTAGGTGGGGCCCACCTTTTAAAGGGGGAGCATAGCTGAAGACTTTGTCAGGAACCTGAGTGGGTCAGAGTACTGCCTGAGTACTAGCAAGCACATCTTGCAGGGTGACAGGGGACAGGCCCAGCATAAAGCCTGAGTGCTAACACAGTGTCAGATTCTACCTCCACAGAAAAGGGGCAATGTTTAACACACAGTAGGCCCACAGACTGAGGAAAAAATGATTGGATAAGCTGACTTGGGCAAGTAGAATTACTAGGCTTCCCTGAGAAATCTCTGCAGAAAGTACTGGTCACACGTTAGTAGAATAACCATTCAACAGGGGACATGACGGCCACATGTGGCTCCAGAGTTGCCACATCTTCTAAGTACGGCTGTAGGACCATGAAGCAACTGCACTCTTCAGACTGCTGCTAGCCAACCCAGATCACAGACCTTGCTAGATAAAGGACTTTTGCTTTCTGAGAAGCCCTTGAAGTCAAAACCAGTGGTAAGAATGATGTGTGACCTCTGGCAACACCCATCTACTTTTCGGCATACTGTTGTTACCACGGTCTCCCTAAGGCCTCACTTAGATGTCATGAAACAGCCTTTAAATTCATGTTATGGGATGGTCCAGCCACTTAATCTGGTTCTTAACTGTTAGCGCTCCTGGTGCTATGACAGAGGAAGAATGGGAGAACATTATTAAAACTAGGATGTGTCTGATGTCTTTTATCTGCCAGAGACAAGCCAAGACTGGAGATATTTATTGGTTCAGTACTTTAGCAACATGGTATTAATTGTCTTTGAGTGTTTTGATAGGTAGTTAATGCAAGGGTATTAATGAAAACAGCCCCACTTCATTTTAAAATTAACTACTTGGCCATTGAGCAACAGGAGCTGATAAATTATGGCAATAAATTTGTGATCGAGATTTATGGCCTCGTAATTCAGAGCTGGGCTATGGGCATACTTGAATGGGGTGGAAGATTAGGAATACCAAAAGAGATTTATCCCCCGCAAAGACCTTTTCTCCCCCAAATAGTCACAGCCTGGAATAATGAAGACCTAGGCTCTTAGATACCAGGAGCAGGCCCGAGGTCATTCTTGTGTACCCATTTTGGCCATGCCGTGATGATTTGGGGAAAGAGCCCTCATTGCCCGCTCTTCTAAGAACAGATTCCTCTTGGCCAACAGCACAGAATCTGAGGAACACGGCCTGACTAGAAGGTAGTATTTCTTGCAGGGTAACTGTTAGGCTCTGGGCTAAGAGCCCAATTTACATAATTTGGCTTAATCTGCACAACAATCTTGAGAAGTTGCTCTTATTAACCTGTTATTAACTCCACTTTAGAGTGTAGGAAGTGGTAACTCATAAACCTGAAGTGGCTTGCCCTGGTTCTGCACTGTGCTGGCAAGGGAGCCAGGGGCAGAGAGGATATGGGCTTCGAAAACTTGGGAACTGGAAGGTGAATCCCAGGCATTCCCACATACTAGCTGGTGGCAGTTTCTAGACAAGCATTTAACCGGTCTCTATTTGTGGTGTTATCTGTCAACAAACAGGGCTGACTCAGCAAGGCTAGTGGGAGTGGAGCAGATGAATCTCAGAGCCCAGTTGTCCATATTACCATGAAAGACCACAGCAGAATTCGCAGCCAGACCGACTCCAAGAAGGAGACAGTAATGAAGCTCTTGCAGTGTGGGATGAGAGGAAAACACCCCTCAAGAAACTGAGGAGAGAAGTGAGATCAGCCCCCGGGGCAGGCTAACCATAAACCTGCGCAGATCCAAAGGTCTAAAGCATGTCAGAAACATAGTGGCGTTGGGAAAGGGAATGACCCAAGATGGTTGGTGGCCATGGAACAAATACCAGAGTTTCTTTGGGATGAGTCGGGCACTGTCACTGCTAATATTCAGCAATGAGACATCATTAATATTTCCACTGGACATAGTCAGGACTGTGGGATACAACAGACATATCTGGTCAAGGAAGTTCATTTCTAGATCTTGAAATGAACTGAGGGCTTTGAACACCACAGAAGCCACTGATGATAGAGTTTGGGTCTCAGAGAGCAACAAGAGTAGGTGGACACAGTACTGTCTAGTATTAGAACAGACAGTCTGCTCCACGTGGGCGTCAGTAACAAATACCTTAGACCCAGGAAACCAAATTGAACTGGAAACTGAGGCGCAAGAGAACTGAAGGAAGAAGGAGCCTGAGTAGGAATCTCTGACGTGAGGTGATCAGTGTTTGGACAAGACAGTGTCAGGACCCTGGGGGACTGTTTGGGGAGGGGTGGAGGAAAATCTCTGTGGAACCATGAACGCCAAGATTAACACAACAGAGAAAACAGGTGTTGGCTGGCTGGGACAAGAGAGAAAATGTTCTTATGCTGTCTGCTGTGTGAGACTTTTACTAGGGGGAAAAGAGGCAAACACATCTATCAACCCAAATAGGGCACTCACAACAGATGGAAGAAATGGTTGGCAAATACCAGTACATCTATTAGGATTACATATAGGATTATGGGTGAGGAATTATAGGGACAAGAATAACTCAAAGGCAGTTGGATCACTGAAAAGCCCACCCCAGCGCCAGGGGAAACTCACAAAAGCTACATCTCTGGAGCTCTCTCCACTACTTTTTGGTAGCCCAAGAGCTTGGAGAATCTCTTCTCAGCGACTCAGGTGGGCAGAGTCTCTCCTGGTAACTGCTCACTGCTTCTCTACCCTTGTGGCGGACCCTGGGAGAACCATCTCAGCTTTCCCAAACACATGAAGTTCCTCTGCTTCATGAGTTTCTCAAGCCTCCCCACTCCTCCCTGAAGGGATTGCTTTAATTTACGGGAAATCGCTATACACTGTCCCACTTAAAATCGCATTCTGTTGAATAGCCTGGCATATAAGAGCCATGACCACATTCACGGTTCAATGTCTACCATAACCCCCAAGCGCTTCCGTTCTCGTCACTCTCTGCTTGATACCTCAGGCTCCAGCAGCAGCAGCAGCCCCCAGGGTCACCTGTGACCTGCGCTGCTTGTGTTTGGTTATAGACCTGAAACAATTAGCCTTAAAGGAGCTGAAGCCTATTCATGTTTAAGGCTCTTAAGGGGATACTTACCTGCTTCTCCTATCTGAGCCTTGACAGTGCCCTAACCGCTGCCCGGAAACCCACATTTTTATAATAACCGTCTCCAGAACTTACTTGCAATGATTGCTCATGGAAAGGCGAGGCAAAATACTATTATTCTTTCAGATGGAGGAGGGGCATCTATGTGGAGGTCAGAGGACAACTTTTGGAAATCGGTTCTCTCCCAGCATGTGGATCCCAGGAACTGAACTCTGATTGACAAGACTTGGCAACAGGTGCCCTCACCCCGAAAGCCTGCATACTGAAATTTACAATGGAAGACTCTTTTTCTCCTAAACATGACCAAATAAATGTAGTACGTTCAATTAAACTGATATTAGAACTACACTTTTCATTGCAGATAACTATGGTCCTTCTTAGCATGCGTTGCAAATATTGCATGAAGCTTATCCTATGCAGAAATCCATCTCATGCATACTAAAAGGCGTGTTCCTTATGAAGTACAAATTAAGCACAGCATCCTGTATTTCTGTAAAATCTTTCAACTTTGTCTATTAGATCTGAGTATATCAAAAAGTGCAAGAACATTCTCACACTGATGGTGGAAGGTGTTCAGTCTAGCAGAAAAAAGACTAAATATTTTCGGATAGTATTGGATAACTGTATGGAGATAAGGGGGTGAATTCCAGTGTCCACAGGTGCCCAAATTTAGATACAACCTAACATATATCAGCAAGAATACTGGTTGAGTGTAAGAAAGCTTACCACAGGATTTTGGGTCAGAAAGCCTAGATCTAGGTTCTGAGGGTACAGGATACTGGCCATGAGACTCTGAAGAGGTTCACTTCATTTTCTATGCTTCCAACACATTTGTAATTTAGGAATATGAAGTCTATAAACCATTAGGTTTGGCAGATTAAGCAGGTCACACACATGCAGTCTGTATGTGATGGCTTGGCAGGGAAGAACATTCAAAGCAAGACTGCTGTTATTGCTACGATAATCTTTATTGCAAAATGCTAGGATCTCACTAAAAATGTCTTTATAGATTTCTATTTATTAAGATACTCTCATTACAGAAGTGAAGAAACATAATCAGAACACGATAGATAGATAGATAGATAGATAGATAGATAGATAGATAGATAGATAGATAGATAGATAGATGTAGCAATTTCTGAGCAGACATGGGAAACGAAGCTA
>NC_022016.1:65856563-65866908 GCF_000317375.1 Microtus ochrogaster
GATAGATAGATAGATAGATAGATAGATAGATAGATAGATAGATAGATAGATAGATGTAGCAATTTCTGAGCAGACATGGGAAACGAAGCTATTCTCACACCTCATGAAAGGCTATAGGAGTAGAAGCAGACAGAAGACAGCCAAACATGGTTGTAACTAACGCTGAGTTTCTAACGAGGTTCCCCCTAGGAACAAAAGCAGAGTATAGGAGGGAAAACCCAACAAATAGAGCTGTTGCTCCTGAAACCTGTAGATTGTGTGTAGTTAATCCAGGCAGAGCTGAGTGAACATCTTCAGTAAACAGCACTGGGAATGTTCCAAGGTGGAGAAATTTGGATCAGCTAGGGAGCTAAATCAAGGACAGTATGGTTGGGGTCTAGCTCACAAGTTGGTGTGGGCATGAAATTTGAGGGTAAGATTTGATCCCACTTAGCTCTGGAAAACATGAAAAGTTAAATAAAGTAAGACTGAGTAGGTGGGTTCTTATCCCAAGGTGGCTGAGAAAATCTGACTTTCTGCCTTCTTACATCTTACTTCTGCCTACTTACTTACTTGCTCAAGATTCAGAATTGAATCTAGAAAACTGAAACAGGAAAATTCTCATTGCCTAGATGAAAGCAACGTGCGCCTGGGAAGGGGCAAGAAAAGGTGCCCTTCAGCCTTCTGCTGTTGAAGAGTTCTTATGTAGGCCCTGAGGCTCCGGGCCGTTTAAATCCCACTGCATCCAGGGAGCCCATCGCTGAGAGCAGTCCTGTGGCCTCATCCCCACCACCCCGGAAGTATTTCTCCAGCCTATGGCCAAAGGCGTATTCTCTGTTCTCTCCCAAGAGGCACAGTCAGGGAATGAGGAGGAAAGTCACGCAAGATAAATTCTCTCCAGCCTTCCTACCTCACAGAGTCTTTGGATTCTTTCCCTTTATTCATATCAAGGAATTTATGACGTCTCAACTCTGTTTAATGTTGGCACCGCAGTGTCCAGGCTTCTGTCAAGCAACTGAACAAACACTGGTGTCTACTTCCAGCTGCTCTTCGCTGGCCACAGCATGAGTCTCTCACATCCATGACGTCACCCTCGTCCATAAGCCTGTTCTTCTGTCCTTAGTCAAAAGCCTGTAAAATGCCTTCCTATACATTTCCATAGGCTTACGAAGGTGTCCATCAACAACCTATGGCAAATCATTTCCTACAGGTGCCCTCTGTTCCCATCTAGGGTTTTCCATTTCCCATTACCCCACCAGGTATGTTGGACCATCTTTATTCTGCTTGACCATCTCTCACATCTGGCAAAAAAGAACCAAAACAAACAAAAAAAAAAAACAAGCCATTTGTCAAAACAGGAATTGTATAATTTAATACAATATGAATACTAAGTTTAAAAGTTTAAATGAAAGTAAAGGTGTGTGTGGATGTGTGTGTGTGTGTGTGTGTGTGTGTGTGTGTGTGTGTGTGTGTAATGACTAGGTTTGCTTAGGTATATTTTGGGTTTTTTATTAATTATGGTAAATTGTAATTTAAAAACCAAAGTTATAGCAGGCAAAGAGGTGCACACCTATGATCTCAACACTTGGCAGTCTGAGGCAAGAGGGCGGCCAGGGCAAGGCCTTCCAGAACTCTATCTATAGCTTCCGGTCAAGTGGTTGTAACTGTACAGGGAGAGCTGGCCTCCAAACAAACTGTACCCAAACAAACAAAAGCAAACTTACCTCGTGAGGCAGGGACATTTTCATGAACAGGACATTTCTTCTTTACAGAGGCAGAAGGCCATCTGTCAGAGATTCAGTAAAAAGAACATCCCATTGTTGGGAAGCAGAATGAGGTGGTGGCTGAGACACACAGTTTAATAGTTTATGCTTCATTTTTACCATATTTTTATTTGTTCCACAGTTCTTAGAAATGTTTTGAGATCCCCACTAATTATAAAATTTAAAAACAGTCTCCCTGGATTTTAATGAATCAGCGAGTGTTTTTAGTTGGTCTTTCTCTGAATATCCAGCACTGGCCATGTCCAATTCCCTTGATTCTAGTGGCTTTGGTTCAACTCTTTCTGTTCCAGTGGTAGTATTGTTCTATTTCTGCCTGCCTCTGCTTGATGGACTTCAATGGAGGCAGTGTTTGTTTATTTTTCCCCAAGTGAAAAGGAAAAAAATCATTGCTCTTACTCATATTTGGAGAAAGCATCAAAGAACAGAGGCTGAGCAAGGAGCTCAGTGATAGAACACATACCTAGCATATAGAACACATACCTAGCACGTAGAACACATACCTAGCATGTAGAACACATGCCTAGCATGTAGAACACATACCCAGCACGTAGAACACATACCCAGCATGTATGAAGACCTGGGTTCCAGCCCCAGAAACACAAAAATTATGGATGTGATTTTAAAGTCTCTGTAGTCTTGGATTTTAACTGATGGTGTGTGTTTTCTAGCATGAGGCTCTGACGAGTTCCTCAAGCTGTGTTCTTTGGTTCTTACATGCAAACTAAAGGCAGATAACCCTACTGCAACAGCACAACCCAAATGAAGCCGCACAGTTGAGAGTCAATCCTGATGCCACCGCTATGTGGCTCTGTTTGAGCTTCTCTGCCCTTCTCCCTGATCCATCCTTCCCAGGGTCACCTTTCTCCCTTCCTCATCCCCTTCCTTGGCTTCACTCACAGTAATGTTTCTAGGCCTCTTCCCCACACAGTGCACCCTCAAGAGAAAGAAGACAGATCTCTTCCATCGTTAGCATAGATGGACGAGGAGGTGGTTTCCTGGGAATCTCAGAAGGTTTCCTCATCTTTTTTTTTTTTTTTTTTTTTTTTTTTTTTTTTTTTTTGGTTTTTCGAGACAGGGTTTCTCTGTGGCTTTGGAGCCTGTCCTGGAACTAGCTCTTGTAGACCAGGTTGGTCTCGAACTCACAGAGATCCGCCTGCCTCTGCCTCCCAAGTGCTGGGATTAAGGGCACGCGCCACCACTGCCCGGCAGGTTTCCTCATCTTTAACCATCCTCAACCTTAGGTCCCACGGCCAGCCTGACAAATTCCTGTGACTCAAAACAGTCGAAGGGAACAATGGGGAAACAAATAGAGCCCCTGTGGAGATAATGGACAGGACTTTCACTCCAGAAAGGCGACCTGAGCCAAGCAGGGGACTCCATGGATATCTGGGCTCTACTACTAGGAAGAGGTGGAGAGGATGAGGCCAGGAGAAGCGTCCTTCAATCTACAATTGTACATCTGACTAAACTCACGGAAAATCCATGTGTGAATGTGGACAGGACAGCATGCCAACGCCTGTACATTGATGGGAAAGAGCTATGTAAAATGGCATTGGGGGAACAATTTGATTTCCGACCTTATCACTTTGGACAATGTAATGTACAGAACTCAGCCATTTGTAGACTGAAGATAGCACCTAAGATGGGTACCTGTTCACACATGTTTATTTTTCCTCAAAAATTTTTATTCGGTTAAAGAGAAGGGATAGTCAACAAGACAACATACCAACTGCCAACGAATTTTTCTAACATACAGTTATTATCATCACTTTTCTGTGTGCTGAGTTCAAGCTGGAATTGAGGTCGGTGGCTATAAAACCAGTTTAAACTGGCAAATGTGAAGGTCTTGCTTGCAACCTTAAGAAAACTGCCCCTAGGCACATCAGTAGGTTTTGAGTCACCACGGCCCTGAGATCTTAGATGGAAGGAATGCTTTGTGAGCCAGATTTTAGTAACATAAAGCAAATCAAATTCATCTGTGCATAAGCCATCATGCCCTGAACCCTAATCTCCATATCTCTGATGCAGAGAGATTAATCTTAGAAGGAATAACTGACAGCCCATTGCCTCAGGCTGCAGAGATGAAAATGTCCTCTACCAACATGGCTCACGTTCCAACAGCACGCTCTGTGCTACCTGGTCTTGTCCAAATGGAAGGAACGTAGCACACTGTTCTGCTGGGGAACCCTCCAGCTCTCCTTCCTCGTTGTTACTGCGTCACCCTCAGAATCATCTGACGGTAAGAAGAGGTGTGGTCTTTCCTTGCTAAGATAATCTTCCTAGGGAGCTGTGGCCACATGGGATTTTGGCAGAGGGTCTCGGGACCAAATTCTCACACAACTCTTTACTAAACTTCACCAAGCATCAATATTTACGAGGAAAATTGGAATAATAGTACCCTCTTTGGTACGAGGACTAAATGACATTACGTTTGCTAAATGTACCCACGAAAGCCTGGGACACTTAATACATGTTAGCCATTTTGGGTTGTGAGAGCTAATATTAATAGCACTGTATCTGGAAAGTACCAGGCTAGTCTGATATGTATGCTGATTTTAGACCTTGCTTAGTCATGACTTCCAAGTCCCAGGATATGAGGAACCTGTAACAAGAATAAAAGAAGAGAATAGAAAGACAGAAGTCCTCCTGACCCCCAAACCAATCCTGCGCTGAGAGGTCTTATAGGCAAGCTTGGACATCCCAACCTCCATCTTCGTTTTCATCTATTCCTACCCTCACCTCAATGAAAAGCCTGTTTGTGATTAGAAAAGACAAGGTCTGTCATTACCAGTGGGAAATGTACACATGAAATGGCCACACAAGGAACAGAAACAAATCAGGGATATTTGGGCAGGGACCTCAGAGCCTCTGAAACCAAAGGTGTGGCCTGTTATAGAAAACAGGTGACCTAGTTGAGTGTTCTCCTAGTATTGTGAGGGGCTCCTAACATCTCAGACAGGAGGGCCAAAAAAATGGTACTTTAAGGTACCCAGGAGAAGAGCCTACCTTGCCTGGATCTGAGTAGTTCTGTTTTCATCTCTTGGAAATTATTATGTATTGTCTATACATAATGAGTACTTGTGACTAGGTTTTAAAAATAAGAGCTTTATTGCAACACAGGGAACATAGCATGAAATTCATCCACTTTAAGACTACAATGCAGTATGTTTTATTATACACAGAGTTTTCAAATACAATACAGTCAACACATATAACCCAAGGGGGGGCAGAGGAGAGGAGACTGGTGTTGGGTGTGTTTTTCCCTCCATGTCCTCTCACGGTACTGGAGTAGTAAGTGAGGGACATTCTAACTTTTAAAAATATAAATGTCTGGAACCCTGTGGCTCCCAAGTGCAACTCAGTTTCTTCATTAAGTTTCAATAAGGAAATAGTGATTTTAGCTGGGTGTGGTTCCAGCTACACAGGAAGCCAATGCATAAGGATCTCAAGTTCAAAACCAGCCTGGGCAACATAGTAAGACCACATGGGGAGGTGGTGAGAGGGGAGGGGGGAAGAGAGAGAGAGAGAGAGAGAGAGAGAGAGAGAGAGAGAGAGAGAGAGAGAGCGCACTTAACTCCTAAGTAAAAGGGAAGACGTTTACACATTAGTATTTTCCTAAGAAGTCGTTGAAGGAAAGTTTGTCTAGAATTTCACTTTGATACACTGGTGTCAGAACTTATTCCCTAAGGAGAATATAGACCAGCACTAGAAGGTCATCTGGGCCATCCCCTTCGGACTCTATCTATTCACGCCCATCTACCTGAGTGTCAGAAACTCCGGTGAGTTCCTTAGTTTCCCACTGCAATTTAATTAGAGTTTTGGTAGCAAAACGTGCACCCTTAAACACGACTGAATTGATTCCGTCTGAGCTCAACTACGGAGAATCTGTAGTTGATTCTACATACTTGTTTAAACGCCTACTTGTGAATTTTATATACTGAATATATATAATATTTCATATATGTATATGAAATATTATAGATGTGCTAAAATCACAAAAAGTCACCATTTTTAGTAAGGAGAGAATGTAAACATCCCCATGGGGACGAAGGTTCCTTGGGCTACCTCCCCTGGGAGGGCTCTCCATCTACTAGAACAGGAGCAAACAAGGGTCACTGTGCGGAATGCGGAGGAAGCAGCCTGATCTACATCACTGAATCTCAGAGTAATTCTCCCCTCTTCTTCATATTCATAGCTATTATTCTGGCTAATACTTGGGATGAATGCCTCTCTCCACGGAGCCTCGTTTTATCACTCTGTGCGTTTTGATGGGATTAGCATATTTCTAATAGCCTCTCCCTCTTCGGCTTCACAGTAGATCAAACATCAGCATTAAATGGGAAGTTTATGATTTTTCCCTTAAAATAGAATCCTAATTATGTCTAAAACTATTATACTTTCTCTCTGGGTGGTTCTTCAGTAATAATTGCCAAAATGCTGCAAAGTTTCTGTCCTTCAAGACAGAGCCATCTAATCTAAATCTGGCCTTTGCTGGCCTCAAACTGTATTCCCAATATGTATTGACACTTTCTGACCCTGAGAGCAGCATGCAAAACTTGAATTACAGTTGAAAGTGAATTTGAGGCTTCCAGTTTGATGCAACCAATACATCCGCAGACTTAACCACCCTTAAACCAGGAGCTCCGGGTTATGTTGACGGTGGGTTAGTGAAAGCTGGATTTCTGTGGGAAATGGCTTGGTCTATGAGGACCAGGTCTTCAGTGTTCATCCGTCATCGTAACTAATTGTTAAGAATGGAAAATTAGCTTGTCTATTACAACTGTCTTTTTTTCATATTCACTCCATGTGTGTGTGTATGTATGTGTATGTGTGTTGTGTGTACACGTTTGCCAAGATGCCTGTGTGGAGGTCATTGGACGACCTGAGGGAGTCAGTTCTGTCCTTCTCCCAAGTGGGACCCAGGGAAGGAAGTCATGTGGCCAAGCTTGGTGGCAAGCACCTCTACGCCCTGTGCCGTTTTGGTGGCGCACTGGAGACATCTTTGCAAGTCTCTGAGTAGCACCAGATCCTTTCTCTAAAAGTCTACTGAGAACCACCATAGGTGAAAGACTGGAGAGTTCTCTAGTTAGGAAGGACAAGGTTGCTAGGTCCAACTATGTGCCAACTTCATCTTCAGGGTTCCCGGTTCACTTATTTGTAAGAATTAAAAAGCCAGAAATATTGAAACACATGGACTTAAAAGCAGCTCTATAAATTCAATGGGAATGTGTGAGTGACAGTGTGGTCTTCTGACCCCTGTAAAGATGACACCTACTTCCAAGAGTGATAAGGAACTTGCAAGAAAAAAAAAAGTAAGTTCATGTTTTATTTTTTATTTATTTATTTATTTATTCATTTATTTATTTATTTATTATTTTTGGATTTTTCGAGACAGGGTTTCTCCGTAGCGTTTTTGGTTCCTGTCCTGGAACTAGCTCTTGTAGACCAGGCTGGCCTCGAACTCACAGAGATCCGCCTGCCTCTGCCTCCCGAGTGCTGGGATTAAAGGCGTGCGCCACCACTGCCCGGCTAAGTTCATATTTTAAACAGCCAGTGTGCACTTCCCGGGCTAGTATAAGAAGACAGTCCTTACCTCTGCTCTCCATTCAAGCCCACACCACCCCTCACCCTACCCCTGCTCCACTCAGAGCAAAGTGTTTCTGCCCAGCCTGCTTTACATTCCGTCATCTGCACATTGTGCTGCTAGGATTCTGAGCTGCTGCTCAGCAAGAACCCAGCACAGCCTCCCTGCCCAATCTTCTCTGGGCACGCTGACCACTTTCCTTTAAATGCATTAGTAGCGTATATATTTATAACTGAATTTTCTGTTTTCTTTCCCCCCTGTAACGGACTCCCTCTCCAAACTTTCTGATCAGTGCTGCCTCTCAGTGAAAAGGATTGCAAATGTGCTTTAAAATCTAACCAGACCGGGCCTGATTGTGTTTTAGACAAATTCCCAGAAATTCCACATTGCACCCTGCGACAGTCCTAACCACCTCTGTTTTCCCTTTTTCTTCTTCTTTTCATCGTCTTGCACTCATTCATTCCTCGGAAGCCACTGAAACCGAAATCCAAGTCAGCCCAATCGCTGTGCCTCTGCGGGCAAAGTTTGACTTTCGTCGCTCCGACCTCTTTTTCTCCACCAGCCAACATGGACTTCCCAGAGTGGAGCCAAGGCTGTGCACCAGATATGCCGCTGCCTGGTAATCTTTACATTAACGGAACATGTGCCATTTGGAGTTATCAACGATGGCTGGCACAAAGAACTCACAGGCGCTCTTCATACTGGAGGCTGGGATGAGCAGACAGCGGCTGCTTTTGTCACTGTGTGCTGAGTCGCCTGCTTCTCCACATCCACTGTGGATTTCAGAGTTCCCTGGTTTTGTGAAAAGCGTAGTCCTGACCGGCTTATTTCTACCGGAAGTGGAAGAGAACAGAGAAGATAACCAGATGTGGCTGCAGCTGTTGATCCCTTTAACCTGGGGACCCCTTGGGCTATATAGCAGGAGGACACTCAGTTCGGGGAGTGGGCGGAGGGAGACAGACATAACAGGCAGCTCATTGCCTAGACCTGGCACTTCCACCCTTCAGTGTCATAGGAATTTGCCAACGCCCCACTCCCTTCTCTGGAAAGGGTGAGTTATTGGCTATGATGGGAACACAAATAACGGAGGCTGTTCCATGCAAGGGCAACGCGAGACAGAGTCCTGATTTAGGTTGTGGGTCTTGTCAACAATTGTTTCCCGAAGTGCCTCCAAAGTGTCGGTCCATTAGGCCAAGGGAGCTGCTCTCATTTTCTCTTGGAAGAGGAGAGAGAAATTTAATAAATCAGCAAGCATCTAAATCTAATAACCGTGGAGTACAGATAAATCACCGCTACCGGTGCTCACGGTACACTTGATTCCTTTGAAACAGGCAAAATCCGATGGCAACCCTCCCCTCCGACATCTGATCACACCGCTCACGATCTAGCCCCCAGGCCAGAACGACTGCCCAGGGTTGGGCCTCCTTCCGAATTTTAGAGACTTGAAAGGGATGGAAAGGAGAGAGAAGCTTTGAGGGAACAGCTCCCTTGTCTGCATGGAACACGTTAGGCCCCTGAAGCTGCAGATACAAAAGCGACCAGGCGGGGGCGTCTTACCCCGGCTACAGGACAGAGCCTCCCAGCATCTTATCCGTGGGTGATTTGCCCACCGGCTTTGGGAAGGCATGAACAACGGTACATGACGGAAACTGGACACTCAGGAGATTCAAGCTGAGCCAAAGCCAGGAGCGTTTCTCCACGTACTCCCCGCCCCCCCACCCCGCCGCTTCTCCCATAGAACACAGGGCATTTCCACCCCTCTGCTCCACTCTAAGCAGGTTTCAGATGAAATGCACGCTTAGAGCAGCCGCCGTATTTATAAACATGCCAGCCTGCAAATGGCTGGATAGGTATTTGAATTATTGATTGTTAAATATTTAAGCCAAATTCCTCATCCATCAGTTCTTGTGAGAAGCCAGGGGACAGATTTATGATGCTGGAGTTTTTCTGGTAAGTTGGCAGTTGGCATCTCTATTAATTATAGCTCACATGGAAGGATCTGCAGGGCTCGTCGAAGGCACTCTGAATTGGTGTCTATTATTCCTTTTGGAAGAGGGTTTGCGCTACAAGAACCCCTGAAATAGACTGGGAATGTGGCATGCCTTCTACGAATTACTGCCACCGCCTTCTGAAGTCTTGATGGGTCTCACGGTGCCTCTGACCAGAATGCAGTTGAAAGAGTAAGACCGAGAGGAGGTGGCTCTGGGTCTGTAGCTCTCGTTTACCTTCTTCATGGCTCTGTGAACCTGAACTGTTTGTTCTTCTAAATCTTTATCTAAACGGTGTGGGGAGGGTAACAACTACAATAGAAATAGAAATATACCTACACATACACCTGTGTGCGGAGGATTGTCAATCAAGCAGTCACAGGCTCACAGAGTGGAAGCTTAGCCCCAAGTGGAAAGGTCTTCCAGCTCGTTCTATTTACTGGGTGAGGCAGGGTTTCCTGCCACCCAGGCCGGCCGCAAACTCCTCAACCTCCTGCCTCCACATCCCAAATGTGGGTTAGCCAGGTGTGCACGCCGGTTGTCCTCATCACTGTTTGCTCTCCCTGACTAGAACGGTATGCTGAAGAACCCAGCAAATGTCTGTCCCTTGTAAGTGTTGTGTGTTCCACGGCAGCCTCATCTAGACGGACAAGTGCCGCCAGGGGATCAGCAGTCCCTGCCACCACGGGAAGTCTGTTGTGGGTATCTTCCTTGAGTTTCATAGACAAAGCCTTGAACTCGGGTCAGGATGTATACCGTTCAATAGCAGAGCATGGGTTTAACATGCATGGGGCCCTGGGCTGGAATGTGTATAACTTAATGGCAGAACATGGGTTTAACATGCATGGGGCCCTGGGTTGGAATGTATGTAACTTAATGGCAGAACATGAGTTTAACATACATGGAGCCCTGGAATGGAATGTATGTAACTTAATGGCAGAACACAAGTTTAACATGCATGGAGCCCTGGGTTGGATTGTGTATAACTTAATGGCAGAACACAGGTTTAA
>NC_022016.1:65867176-65877319 GCF_000317375.1 Microtus ochrogaster
GGCCCTGGGTTGGAATGTGTATAACTTAATGGCAGAACACGGGTTTAACATGCATGGGGCCCCTGGTTTGATGCCTAACAATGAAAATCATTTTTAAAGAATCAAAATTGAGTAAATTTCTTCAAAGCAGTAGAAGTCAGAAGAAAAGTGGCAGATGCCAATTTCTAAGGTCACAGAATTCACAAAAGATGGAACCAGATGCACAGAGCACGGGAAGAAAACACACTGAGATGCTCAGGAAGGAAAACTCTGGAAGCTGGAGGTGACATCTGAAGCTCACATCCAATAGTTCCCATTTCTGAAGAAAGAGGTTTAGCTGACAGGGAGAGGAACTGCTCTCAGGCTACCAACTGTTTACCAACTGTTTACCAACTGTTTACCAACTGCCCCCGCGAGAAAGATGTTGGGGAAGGGGGAGAGAGAAGGGAGAGAGAGTGACCACTACCACAAGTATTTATGTTTAGAGTAGAGGAAGTGGTGACCCCAGCTTGGCCTGCAGATCTCCTGTCTATTGAAACCCTCCCTAAACAGCGGAGCCTGGAGTCGGGCTGAGAACGCCCACTGAAGGAATGCTGGTGCAGAAGGCTCCCACGCTGACCCCCACATTCCTGCAGGTCTGAAGTCTCGTTGCCCACTTCCCTATGGATTCCACAGGAGGCCAATGAGTTCTCCCGACAGAACCTCTTTTTAAAGCCAGTTTCAAGTGGGGGGCTTAAGTTTCTTGTTTATCAGCCCTTGATAATTCTTCTTCTGAGAACAGTGCATTTCATTACCCATTAATTTATTGGACTTTGGTTATTTGGTAATTTGTTAAATTCTTTATGTATTCTGGGCCTCAATACTCTGTTAGTAAAGATTGTTCTCCCTCCCTGTAGGCCATCTCCTCGCTCAATTAGTGGTTTCCTTTAGTGTTCAGAGTTTTTTTTAATTTTATGCAATCACATGTCAATTCTTGGTTTTATTTCTTGAGTTACTGTAGACCCTTTCAAAAAGTCTTTGTTGATACATACAACAGATCTCCACTTTCAGAAGAATGAAATTGAATCTCTATCTCTCATGATGGAAGCACTCAATTCAAAATAAATGACACGTCTTTAAATTCAAATAATTTCCTTTCTTAAAATGCATTCATTTATCAATGTGTTTGCATGTTTGTAGGTGTGGTGATCATGTGTGTGTATGACTACAGTGTACATGAGGGGGTTGCTCACACACTTTGTGTACATACATTATTCTGATGCCAGTTAAACAACCCCAAATACAGAAGCATACTTCAAGAAACTGATCCTTCAATAGCTGTGCCATCCAATTTGTTAAAGAGTATGGTATGACAAAATACAAAATATTGTTTGCTATATAATATCAGCAGTGTACATTATTAAAATGAGATATAATTTTACTGTTCCATAATTCATGTCAATATCTCAAATTTTGCCTAAAGGTAAATGGATCTCAAAATAAAATCAAGTCACAAACCTGGGAAAGGGATTGGTAAGGAGGAGGTGTGATTGATACGGGTGGGAAGGAAATAAGATGGGGGGGGACAAAAGTAATGAGAATATATTATACATATGTATGAATTGTCAAACAACAAAATTTATAATCAATAAAAAAGAAAAGAGATAAATTCTTTTTTAATCCAGCTATCCAGTGCCTCTCTTTTATAGACTTTAATTCCCATCATTCTTTTGGAAGGGCCATGTATCCAGGCAGAAGCCCCTGGCTTGGATGATCACTAATCCTAAGAGTGAGAACACAGAAATGAAACCCAAAGCCTCCTGATGACTTTGTCTGTGTCCCTCAATAGCTGTGTGGCCTTGGGAGAGCTCTACACCTTTTCTAAGTCTCTCTTTAACTCACTGAAAAATGAGGACATTCATGAAATCATACCCATAAAACCACTGATAGAACTCAGTTTGCCCAGCACAGTTTCAGTAAATGCTGGAGCAACGAGAAGGTCATTACACAGCTGGGGAAAGCCAACAAACTAATTAACTGACCAAAGAAACCACACACGGAGGGAGGGGTGACGGACTGTAGGTTTCATTTGACATGTAGACAGCTTAGATTTGGGTGTGGGTGGGAATCTGAGATGAATTGCCTCCACAATGCTAGACCCCCACATTCAGTTAAGGAAAAGCAGATGTTGACAGGAAAGAAGCTTCTAATTTGAACAACAAAATCTAGTTTGGAAGACCATAGCATAAAACATACACATAGCCAACTGGACAGATTCAAGAGCCCAGAAATAAACCCAAATACGGATAGTCAAATAATACATGACGTAATGACAAAACTGTGTTTTCTTAAACAGAATGGAGAAGGATGTCTTCAATCAGTGGCATTGGAGAAACAAGATATCTGTGCATAAAAGAATGAGATAAAACCCTGGGCTTACTCTACTCACAAAAATTAAAATAGATTACAAGCTAAAATATAAGATTTGAAACTCTAAATCTTTTCGAAGAAAGCACAAGGCAAGGCTTCTTGGCATCGATCAGGGCAATGTGTAGAATCCAGAGGACCTCAAAAGCACACACAACCCACTGAAAATGAATTAATAAGGTGAACATCCAAACTGCCTAGGCTCCCCCAAAGCCAGTACGTGCAGTAGGATCAAAAACCCATTGCCATTGTTCTTGAGTTCTCAGTAGTCCTCATTGTCCGCTATGTTCAGCAAGTCCGGTTTTATCCCATGCTTTTTCAGACCCAGGCCAGCTGGCCTTGGTGAATCACCTTACTAGACCTGAATGGAGGTGGGCGGTCCTTGGACTTCCCACAGGTCAGGGAACCCTGATTGCTCTTCAAGCTGATGAGGGAGAGGGACTTGATCGGGGGAGGGGGAGGGAAATGGGAGGCGGTGGCGGGGAGGAGGCAGAAATCCTTAATAAATAAAAAAATAATAAAATAAAAAAAGAAAATAAAAAAAAGAAAAGAAAATGAATTAATGCAGCTACTTCCAGGAGCATTCAGCACAGCGAAAGATACAAGTGAACTAGTTGCAGACCCAGTATCTGATAAGTTACTGCTATACAAAATACAGAAAAATGCATAAAAATTAATAGCAAAAATAATGAGACGGAGTAATCTGACTTTAGACTGGACAAAGGACCCAAATAGATGTTTTCTGTGTAAAGATACTTAACACCATCAATCACCAGGAAAACAAAAGTAACACCACAAAGAACTATCCATGCACACCTGCTAGGCTGTGGTTATTTTCAAAACCCCCAAGAGACAGGCAGTGCTGGTGACGGTGTGGATCAAAGGGAACCATGGTAAACTCCTATTGGGGAGGTAGGTTGGTTGCAGCCACTATGCAGACTGCAGAACAATACACAGTATCTGGCAGGATGGCTCAGTGGGCTAAAGTGCTTGTTGCACAAGCTTTCCAGCCCTTTTCTTGTTCATGAGCTATCTGCTCAGAAAAGACTTTTGTCTGTATAATCTCTTATTCTTGTGATGGGGTGACTAGAGCAAGCATATATATGCAAGAGTTTGGGAAAGAGTATATACTAGTAGCATGTATCCGCCAGATTTCATTAAGTAAAAGACTTTCTCAAATTTAGTGACTTAAAGCAGTCCGGCTCATTATTCCACGGTGTCCAGATTTGAGTGGGCTTATCTGGTCTTGGCTGGAGTTTCTTATACATTTGAGGGCCAGCTAGAATCTTGCAAGTCTGAATGCTCTCGTGAAGACGGCCAGCCCCTGTCCCACATTCCCCAGCTGACTTCTCCACGAGTCACAGGGACGATGGGGAAGTATGCCGTGAGAAATGGAGACTCAAGGCCTCTTGGGCTTGCCTTCAGAACTGGCACAGAATCACTGCCTTTGCCTCCCATCAACCAACACAAAGTAATACTACCAGCACAGAGTCAAGAAGTGAGCAAACAGGCTCTGTCTTTTGTAGGGTATAAAATCCTGAATTTCATCTCTAACATAGCTGAAAAGCAAAACAAATCCCAGAAGAAGTATACTTGTTGATGGGAAGTTCTCTGAAGCCACATTTCAAAGGGGCAGAGAAATTAGAACAGAAATTCTCGAAGCTTTTTAGCAAACTACCTCCTGATGCTTGATTTTGACATGTGCCCTAGTGGCCAATTCCTTCCCTCTGATAATTACACTCAAGTTCCACTTTGGGCCTAGTCTTCAATAGAATTTTCCACCAACACATTCCGGCCAATATTCACGCAGTTTGGTCAATAGATGGTTGTGCACCCAGGGTAGACGCCTGTGGGTGCACACAGCCTGCATTTGGACCTTGGAGTGAGAGACCATGTTCTAATTACCCCTGATTCCTTGTCTCCCTGACCAGCCTAACCTTTTCCTTCTCAACTGGACTATCTAACCACTTCAGTCCTGGCCACTACCTCCTTTAGGAGCTATGATGTGGAGTTTCAGATGTTCCTCAGAATGGCGTGTATTTCTGAAGCTGCCAGGAACATTATTTAGTGACAGTCCCCAAGAGCTGTCCCCTGCTCAAGAATATCACCTTACCAAAAGATATATACCCCGCCCCCTGCTTGGGGTGGCATCCCTTGGGACACTCTCCTGTGAGGCCAGCTGAGGCCTTTGTCATACCTTACCACCAGCCAAGAACATTTGTTTTCTCCTCCTCCTTCTCTTACTCCCCCATGAGTTGTGTTACCAAGAACACTCTCCCGGAAGTGTCCCGCAGAAAATCCTTCACCGGGGAGAGCCTGCCCTGCAAACTGAGCTGTGGAAATCCCAGACATCCTTGATCCTTTCAGGGAACCGTTTTCACTTACTGCGTACTCCCAAAGCCTTCTCAGAATTCCAGTCAGGGTTCTTTCCTCTAAACCAGTAGCACTCCTTAGTCCCTTGGGGGGGCGGAGGGGGGTCCAACAACCCTTTTACAAGGGTCACCTAAGACCATTGGAAAGCACAGACATTTACATCAATTATTTATTAATGTAAATTATATTAATTAATTCATAACAGTAGCAAAATTACAGTTATGAAATAGCAACAAAAATAAATTTTGCAGTTGGGGTCACGGCCACATGAGGAGCTGTATTAAAGGGACACAGAGTTAGGAAGTAGAAACCACCGCTCTAAACCACTTTCATTCTGTCCACAATTCACTGAATGCTTATTATCCGAACCCACAAAATCACCCTGCTAAGCTGGTGATTACCACAGTTTCGTAGCTGAGATAACAAACTCCAGGACCTGCCAGGTTTCGCCCCATGTGAGCGCCTTTTAAGGAGAGCACTAAAGAACATGAACTTGGAAGCCCAGCTGTCAGAAGGCTATGGCTGCCTCCTCCCCTCACTATCTCAATCACATACAACTTGCTAAATTTCTAGGCCTCAGTTTCCTCTTTAAAATGAAAGCAGTCCACAGGGCAGGGAAACCTGACTGCTCTTTGGACTGGAGAGGGAGGGGGAGAGGAGTGGGGAGAGGGGAAGAGGGGTGGGAGGAGGGGGAGGGAAGTGGGAGGCTGGGAGGAGGCTGAAACTTTTTTTTTCCTTTTCTCAATAAAATTTTAAAAAAAATGAAAAAAAAAAAAGAAAGCGGTAATGGTACCTCTCTCTTAGGGATGTTGATGCTGTTGTTATCTGTGTTGGCGTTTGGTTTGTTTTTGAGACAGATCTCCGTGGCCACCCTGGAGCTCACTATGTAGACACAGCTGATCCTAGGGATCCACCTGCCTCTGCTCTCCAAATGCTCTCACAGGGGTTGTGAGAATTAAACGAGCTACCGTGAATAAAGCGTCTGGGGCAGGGCCTGGCAACCAGGAAGCCCTGTGTGTTCGCCTTCGCAGTGGTGGCTGCTGGTGTGATTAGCAGTAACGGTGCTAACATGGAGCTTTCTCGTCCCAAAGCCTTGTGTGCTGTCTCTATGACACGCCTCACATATGGGGGTGTGTTTCTAGCCCTTCTAGCTCCCAGAGTGTCAGAATCTGGGCCAACAGTGAAAGGGACAGCAGCGCTGACGTGGGCAGGACTACTCTGTTAGCTCTCTCGGTTGCCAGCCTTCAGGTTTGGTTCTGTTTCCTCCCCTGCTGCCTTTGAGAAGCAGCCTGAATGGAATGTGCACCTGCCTGGAGAAGCATGGCCGATGGGGATGCAGTTTATTAAACAGCATCCTGCATACAACAGACTCTAGATGGGCGGCTCTATAACCCAAAGGCGTTGACTTAATTAGTATGGTCATTCTCCAACCTATCTCAGACTCAGGCCTGCTTCTGTTTTCTAGACATCTTGTGGTGAGATGTCACGTGAAGATCAAAATCAATAACTAGTTTTCAAAGGCACAGACCATGCAGTAGCCTCTAGGCTGGTTAGGAACACCAGAGCCAGCTCTCTTAGAAACCGTGATCCTGAAACAGTAAGTCTGAACAGTGGGGTTCATTCTTACTATGGGCACGTGCTGTTCCCATGTTAAGGGAATACGGATTGATGTTCGCAGCAGGATCTAGTAATTGCAAAGAATGAATGGTTGCTAGCGAAAACAGAGGCACCTGGGGGCTTAAGCAGTTGTTTGGAAAGCATAGGGGTGGGGGAAGGTGTGCAGCTGGCTGAGTATGCAGCCAGAGGAAGGGTCTGAAACCCTGCTGTCCTTCTAGAAGAGAAAAGCATCTGTACAGGAAAGTTAGGGAGTGACCAAGGGAGTGCCAGGGAAATCAGGGGAAGCCGGCTCCAGGGCGAGGGGTCCTCCTTGATCTAAGATTCTCAAGGTGAAGGCAAGATCAGCAGGTGCAGAAAGCCTTCTAGAAAGGGCAAAGAGTCAGCTCACACTCTCTTCCTCCCAGCAAGGACTATCAGTATCTCCTAAAAATATCCCATTCCACCCCCTCCCACAAAGAACAAGGTCAGGCTCTCATCCTCCCATTATCTCCAACTCCCTACTCCTGGTCCTCCGCAGCCTTCATTCAACCCTTCAATGAGTTCATTGTTTTCAGATTCCACATGTGAATGAGAGATCAGAGATTTTCTGTCTGTGCCACACTTCTTTTAATTACTGGTATATCCTTCCAGTTCATCCATGTTGTTGCAAATAACAAGATCTCTTTCTTTTATAGAGCTGGATAGTATTCTGTTATGTAAAGCATACCTAAAGATAACATAGAACTAAACGTAACAATTCCTTCCTTGCCGTCCACTGGAGGCAACTTAGGTTGCTTCTGTGTCCTGCCTGCTGCAGTAAGCATGGCAGCAGGGCACTCTCTCTGACATCCTGATTTTGTAATTCTTGAATATATGCCCAGTAGTAAAACTGCTGGATCATATGGTGGTTCTATTTTTAGCTCTTCGAGGAACCCCCATGCTGTTTTCGAAAATGTCTGTGCTAATTTGCTGTCCTACCCACGGTGTACAGGGCTTCCCTTTTCTCCACACCCTCCTCGCCACTGACTCTGCTTCTGTTTTTGCTTTTGCTTTTGTTTTCACAGTAGCCATCCCTCATGGAGCAAGGTGACAGCTTGTAGTTGTTTTGGTTTGCATTTTTCTGGCGATGATGGATTTGGAGCAGTCTTTTTTTTTTTTTTTCCATGTTCCCATTTGGCCATTTCCGTCTCATTTTGGGAACGGCCTGCTTCAATGTATCTTTGTTTGATTGTCTCACTTTGACGTCAAACATATTTTGCACATTCATTCCCCTTATCAGTATGGTTCTGGCATAAAAACAGATACACAGGTCAACTAAATCATAGAGAGCCCCAAAATGGGTACAGGCATTTACAGTCCACTGGCTTTCAACAAGAGTGCCCCAAAACACCCATAGGGAAAAGATAATCTGTTTGATAAAGGGCGAGAAAATAATAGGCTATCCATATGCAGAATAATTAAATTAGATCCTTATCTCACTCCATATTCAAAAGCAATCTCAAAATAGATTAAGGACTTAGATGTAAGATCTAGTTGCAGAAATACCCAAGATAGCGTGGATAAGGAAAGGTTCATGGGCCCTACCCCTCCCTGCTGAGCTTGTGGCTGATAGACTTTGGGTGAGGGAGAGTGGCTGTCTTCATTTGTGCACCCCCTGCTGTGTCCGTCCAGCTCCAATGGAGAGCTCAAACCTATTAGGAGAGAACAGAAGGCAACCATGAAGACAGGAGACTAGGCATTGGCCTTTGGATAAGCACCCACAATGCCCAAGTAGGACTAGACAAATAAAAGATGTCTGAACAACTTCTTCATGGGTCAGGGAAGTAGTCCAGAGCAAAGAGACAGTCTGTGCAATGGGGGAAATATTTGTACGGGGCACAGCATCCATCATGCCTCATGGGGAATCTTGCAGTGATTCTGCCAGGAATTCCTGCTTCCTGCCCCTCCCATAAACTCTGCCTTCACCCTCCCAAGAGTAGTCCCACGCTCAGGGTCCATCTCTACATCCTCCGAAAGGCTGAGCAAAATCAGCTGTTGGGGGAAAAGATATCATCCATTTTGTTTGCTACCCAGTACTCTCGTGTCCATCATGGGTTCTTAGAGGAAGCCTCACCTCCACTCCCTCCTGTCTTACACTCTGGCCACAAAAATCACTGAGTGCTGGACAGGGTGCTGAATCCTGAATCTTTGTATGTTTGGTTACTGAGTCCTCATAGCAACCAGATAGAACAGAGACATCTGTCTTCGTGTTCCAGGAGGTTTCAAACATTAGGACAATTTGACCCCAACTCCCAACCAATGCCTAGGGTTTATTTTAGGATAAATTCATGTTCAGACTTTAAAAATAATAATTAATAGGCCCTATAGAAACAAAAGTGTATGTTAGTCACATTTAAAAATAAAAAGACAAGGGCTGGAGAGATGGCTCAGCCGTTAAAGGCTAGGCTCATAACCATAAATATAAAAATAAAAAGACAAGAATATTTTTGGTCAAAATCATTAAAATATCAATCACTCAGTAAGGTCTCTTAACAGACCCAAAAATGACCTCAACACTGCACTCCTGCTCCTAAGGGCCAGACTGACCTCATTTCCTGCCATTTCTCATCACCTTGCTCCTCGTCTGCTATACTTCAGTCCCGCAGGCCTTTCTGTTCTGTGTGTGTGTGTGTGTATGTGTGTGTGTGTGTGTATATGTGTGTGTGTGCACACACGCACGTGCGTGTGTTATGTAGTATGTGGAAGGTGTGGTATATAGCATGTGTGTTTGTGGTAGGTATATGAGTGTGTAGTGGTGGTGGTGTGTGTGTTGTACATATATATATACATATATATGTATGTATTTGTTCTCATGTATATGGGATATAGGATCAGAGAGGCTAGACATTGATACTGAGTCTTTTTCAGTCACGTTCCGCTTTATGTTGAAGGCAGGATTTCTTGCTGAACCCGATTCATGCAGGTCTAGCCAACCTGCTTGCCCAGGGATGCCCCGTCTCTGCTTCCCGAGTGCTGAGATTATAAGAAACTTCATGCCACCCAGGCTTTTGTGTGGGATCCGGGGATCCAAACTCTGGTCCTCACGCTTGTACAAAAAACACCATATCAGCCGAGCCCTCCCCAGCCCCTCTCTGTTCTTTCTGGAGTGAAACAAGCATGCCTCCATTGGGGGCTTTTCTGCACCAGGGACTTCTCTCTCTGGGTTTTGTCACTGCACTGAGCTCTTTGCTCAGACTTTAACCTCTTCAAGGACTTTGCTGCGCACATTTGCTAAGACGTGGCCACCGCGTTCCTGGGCCGTCTACTTCCAGAACCTAGAACAGAGTGTTCCCAGTTACTGCTTTGAGAAAATGCCCGACTTTAAGGAAGAAAGGGCTGATGTTAGCTCACAGTTTGAGGATACCATTCACCATAGTGAAGGGCATGCAACAGGAATGGGGTGCAGGTGTTCACATTGTATCTGCAGTCAACAGAAAAGAGGGGTTCCTTCACTCGGCTCTTGTTCTCCTTTTTCTTCACTCTGGGCCCCCAGCCTGAGGCATGGCATTTCTATATATTTAACGCCATCTAGAAATTCTCTCGCAGACATGCACAGAGCTGTCTCCTAGGTGATTCTAGGTCTAAATATTCAGCATTGTTCATCACAGATAGTAACTGATGTGTAAGAGAAACCATTACAGGTTGTCGAGTGACAAAAAAAATTTTTTTTACAATCCCAGACTTTGACTACTGTCTGACTGGGAATCTCAGAGCAGCGAAAATACACACAGTGAACAGAATACTGGCTGG
>NC_022016.1:65877964-65887088 GCF_000317375.1 Microtus ochrogaster
GGGGAGGTGCTCAATTATGCACAGGGAAGAGGAAAGAGCTTGTGCACACCTGACATTTTTGTGAGTGCCTGGCACTGAGTAGGCACTCGGTAAATGGAACATTTTTGTGAGTGCCTGGCACTGAGTAGGCACTTGGTAAATGGAACTTTATGGTTGTGTTAATTGACTCCAACCACTGCTACTCCAATTCTGACCACTGAGACAGAGAGGCAATTTCTGCAAGTCAGGAGAAACTGACTGTAGATATAGACATTCAATCAATATTCAATTCAATATATACATATATATTATATATAGTCAATCCCTGCTTGTATCCTGAGCTGTCTGAGTTCTATTTCCTTCATGGGGCAGAAACTCAATTGGCTCAGACTCAGCCTGTGGTTCAGGAAGCTGAGGCCTAAGTGACTGTTCCAAAGGCCTGCTCTGATCAACATCTGGCAAGCCTGCTGGGCACTCCCCACAGCGGGCACATCGCAGGGCAATTTGAAAGTGTTGTGTGATACATTATACATTATAAGAATGAGCTTGATACACAGGGTGTGCTTGTGAATGAAACATACCCAGCTTTTGAACAGCTGTAACCGATGCAAGGAGAAGAAAAACAAAACCGAAATATCCTTTCCTGTCTTCATTGCAGAGGCCCACAGCCCACAACCAAGCATCGGGGGGAGTCAGCTCAGCAGAGACGGCTGATTAGCCGTTGTGTACAAAGCCCTGGGTTTGATCCCAGCACCAAGGAAAGGAAAAGCAGAGAAGAACACACAAATTTAGTTAGTGTAAGCTCTCATAGGAAAATAAAGACTTGAAGAAACAGTAAGGCCTGAGTGAGCTGAGGCTGTTTGATGAGGCATTGCTGCCATGGGGGAAAGACAGTCAACAAAGCAGCTGTGAGCTGCTGGTCATAGGCTGGGGAAAAGCCAGGCCTGCCCATTCAGAGCCTTCTCCAGAACCTTCCCCTTCAAACAGGGGCTGTTCCTTTTCTCTCAGAGGCTCAGGGAGGCCTCTCAGGGAGAGGGGAGAATCCTATGACTGGTTTCAGGGAGAACAACAGGAAAATCAGAGTGCTTCTGTTGGGTTTTTTGTTTTTGTTTTGTTTTTGTTTTTTTTTTTTTCAATACAGGGTTTCTCTGTAGCTTTGGAACTAGTTTTTGTAGACCAGGCTAGGCTCGAATTCACAGAAATCAGCCTGTCTCTGCCTCCCAAGTCCTGGGATTAAAGGCATGCTCACCACCGCCCGGCATTCTGTTGGTCTTTTTAAAGGCCCAGGTCACCTATTTGGGAGAGTATGTCCTGAATTTCATCACTGACAATCTGGAGTCAACTGATTTAAAATGAAGCCAAAGTAAAAATAATTTTAAATGCAAAACAAAGTTCTTAAAAATGATTCTCAAGCATGGGAAAAGTGATTCACACAGAAACAAGAGATGGAAGAAAGGCGAAAAGATGGAAGCACTGCCTAAAAAAATACATCCGTAGTGTCCCGTGTTCCTAAAGCACAGAAAGACGGAGGACATGTCGGCCAAGCACAGACGTCAGGTAGGTGTCAGGGCATGCTAAGTTTCTTATGCTTCCATGTAATGAGATGCAACACAGAGTGCGTTCCATCATTGCATTACTGCAGCCAGGCATCAAATCTGAAAGTCAAATGTGCATGTGGAAATCTCCCGGATAAATACATAAGCACAGAGACAGCACTTAAAAAAAATAGGTCACTAAACTCTTAATCAAAAAATAAATAAAAGACACAGGATAAAAAGCAAACTAGAAACAATAGAACCCATTTTTTAGTGTATAGGGCAGAGGGTGAAGATACTCACTTTTGTCTACATGGTGACTAGTCCAGGCTAGCAAAGAGAGAATGAAACTGGGATTTTCACTTCCCTGACCTCCTTCTAGAACAATGTTTTAGAACAGCATCATGTTGCATTTTCTTCATCTCTGGGATCAGTTGCATAGAAACAAGTTATAAGAGGATGCATTGGGGCTTGAAGATACTGAAAGATCAGCTCATGCTTGCTTGGCCCCCTAAGCATAGGTAGAATACCACAGAAATGGGGTCTTTAGCAGAGAGCCTTCACTTCTGAAGCAGGAAGGCACCAAAAGCAAAACAGTAATCAAGAACCAAATTCCAATTTCTTTCAAACAGGTTCCATCTTTTAAAGTTTCCAGAAACTCTAAAATGGCATCATTGGCCGGGAACTGGGTGTTTAATACATACCTTATGAGCAATATTTACTGAACCGTAGTAAGCATTACAGATTTAAGCCCATGTAAATCGTGGTTACATTAAATGTGAATAGAACAAAAATTCCAATGAGAGCATCAACTAGATTAATCAAGCAGAGTCCATTTAAAAGATAAAGAATGGATAAAATAAAACAAGGCACTAATAGTAGTTATAAAAGAAATGATGTCTGATAATAGGTAAGTAAGTGTGGTAATCAGCTTTTTGCTTCTATGTGGAAATACCCAAGATAGTGTGGATAAGGAAGGGTTCATGGGCCCTACGCCCCCCTGCTGAGCTAGTGGCTGATAGACTTTGGGAGAGGGAGAGTCGCTGTCTTCATTTGTGCACCCCCTGCTGTGTTCATGCTCCAGTGGAGAGCTCAAACCCAGTCACACACATGGCCCTGGTTAAACTCATTGGGTCACAAAACAAACCAAAAAGTCATGAATATGAGAAAGGGGCTTAGGAGGGGGTGGATGGAGAGAGGGGGAGGCAAGAGACAGTGGAAGTGAAAATAACCGTAGCACATAACATGCATGGGTGAAATTGTTAAAGAATGAAATTCATTAATAAAAAAATACCTGAGATACACAGGATAAAGGGAGGAAATGTTTATTTGGACTCACAAGCCCCGGGGTACATGGTTACTCCATCACTTTAGGTTTCAGATGGCCTGGACACCACATAGTAGAAAACACAGAGTGAACCAAAGCTGTTCATTCCATAGCAGCCAGGAAAGATATAGACAGACAGACAGACAGACAGAGAAACACATCCCTTTCAAAAGCATATCCTGGTGGTCTACCTCTACCAACTAGATCCCACCTCCCCAAATCTCTTCAATCTCCAATAATACCACCATCTGGGAACCAAGCCTTCTCACACAAACCTTTAGTAGTCATTAGATACCCAAACTGTTACACTAAGCGTATAGAGGCACTGAAAGCGAAGAATAGAAAACAAAATACAACTTGAACCTAATCAAAACACACAGGATGGTATTAAACATCTTTCCATCATTATAATAAAATACATGGAATAAGTAAATTATGAAGAGAAAAGGTTTATTTTGACTTATAGTTCTGAGCTTCCAGTTCATAGTCAGCTGGACACATTGCCTCTGGGTCTCTAGGAAAGCAGGACAACACAGTAAGAACTCATGTGGAGCAAAACTACTGACTTCATGGTCATGAAATCAGAAGAGGAGAAGGGCACAGAACTGTGCTGTGCCTATAGGGGCATGCCCCCTAATCACCTAGGGGTTTCCCAAAGTCTCCTCCTCTTAACATCTCTGTCTCACATTGCACCACCATAGGAACCTCGCCCTTCAGGATGGGCCTTTGGGGACATTCAAGAAGGACAGGACAGAAATGGTTAGCTACACCACTGCCAGACAGGATGGACAACAGGGAGAGAAGCAGCCAGGTGATGAGGAGCAGTGTCTCAACTAAAGAAAAGAGTGTTCTGCCAGGAAAGTACATTGATTCCATTTTTGTTCCTAATAACATATTTTCAGTATGAGCAAAGCAAAACTGGTCTAGAAGTTGATAAATGAATAACAATACTTGTGGAATTTTTTTAGTTTTTAATTTAATTTCTATTTTTAGTAGAATATTATTATTGGTTCTTTGAGAGTGTCATGCATACAGTATATTTTGATCGTGTTCAATCGCCATTCCTCCTAACTCTCTACCTCCTTACTCCTCCTAACTTCAGTCCTCTTTCTGTTTCTAGCCCACCAAGACTACATAGTGATACTCATATATTCACAGACATAGGGCCATCCACTGGATATAGTCAACCTATGAGGGACCATACCCATAAAGAAAACTGACTCTCCTTCCCTCAGAAACCTTCAGCTTCTGTCCAGAGCTCCTCAACTAGGGGGTGGGGACTTGAGAGGCTTTCCCCGTGCTAAAATGTTGACTAGCTGGATCCTGTACAGGTCTTCCGAAGGTAATCTGAGCCACTATGAGTTTATCGATTGTACTGGCAAGTTTTATGTCAAGTCAACCCAAGCTGTAGTCATTTGGGAAGCGAGTCTCTAATTGAGAAAATGTCTCCATAAGATGTGTCTGTGGTCAAGCCTGCAGTGCATTTCTTTTTTTTTTTTTTTTGACTGTTCTCCAACTTTATTTGAGATTCAGTAGGTTAGTTCTCATCCACATTGACTGTCTGTAGATTTTTGAATGTGGTAACAGGCACGTAAGTTACCAATGTGTAGAGTTTATTTGGTGAGTCCTCATCCTCATTACGTTCTCTGGACAAACGTACCCGGATACGATATGGAACATACCTTATTCCTTTGGCCCAGACGGCTTTATTGAGCCTGGTATCAATCCGCACATCTGGAGTCCCCATCTCCTTCATGGCAAATTTCCGAATTTCTTTGAGTGCCCTAGGAGCACGCTTCTTAAAGCCCACACCATGGATGCGCTTGTGAATGTTGATGGTGTATTCTCGGGTCACCACCTCGTTGATGGCAGAACGGCCCTTCTTCTCGCCACCCTTCTTTGAGGGAGCCATTCTGCCGGGCCCAAGCTGGACTGCAGTGCATTTCTTGACTGCTGATTGGTGCAGGAGGACTCAGATCCCTGCGGGTTGTACCACCCCTGGGCTGGTGGTCCTGGATGCTATAAGAAAGCAGGCTGAGGAAGTGATGGGATGCAAGCCATCTTCCATGACCTCTGCATCAGCTTCTACCTCCAGGTTCCAGCCTTGAGTTCCTGCCCTAACATCCCACTAATGACAAACTATCATGTAGAACTGTAAGCTGAAATAAAGTCTTTCCTCTCCAAGTGGCTATTGGTCATGATATTTTATCACAGCAATAGAGACTGTAACTAAGAAAGGAATGCACAGTCCAATGATATCCAGTAACCTTAACATCTGGGTCTTTCCTCCCCATCTTCCAAGATGGCCCCTGAGCTTTACAGAGTAGGTGTGTGTTTCCTGCTCTGATTGGTGGCTTGAACCTACAAGAGTAAAGACTAAAAATGAGGTGGACTAGGGTCTCATGCAATAGCCAACTTTATTCAGAGCATCAGACAATTTATACTCTGAGGACTGAGTCATGTGTGTAAAGTTTCCAATCACGTAGACAAGTCACATGCAGTGGGCAAGCTTCATGTGGTGGACAAACTGCACATGGCAAAAACATGTTTGTCCATAGAGACAGACAAACAAATATCAATGTGAGTTGTAATGAGGAAGCAAAAACAAAAGCACTCCTATCTGCTACACACAGGAGGGACATAAAAGCACATTACAGGAACAATTCTATGTTTTTGTAGAAACTGTGGTCCCAAGATTCTTGTCTTGTTGTCTTGGAGTCTTCTCGCGAGCACTCAGAAGTCCCTTCGCATGACTCCATTCTTGGACCGTGTTCTGACAGCTGTGGTCCAGACACCTCTGGCTGAACAATCCCCCAGCACTGATGCTCTCCACTGTCGCACTCATCACTGTCCACCTCACAAAGAAGCTTCTCCAATTGTGGTCCGAGGGCCACACACGTCTATGGGTAAAGAGCTAGAAATTCAGAGCAGGATTTGATACTATGTCTATCAAAATAATAATAATAGGTTCACCCCTGGGGCCTAAGAGCTCCCCAACTATGGGTTCTTAGCCATATTAATATGGAAAACTTTAACAAGAGACTCATTAAGATACTTTATATATCATAAAATCTATTGCTTTAATGTATACAGTGCAACCATTAACACTATCTAATTTCAGAGCACGTCACCACCACCCCAACATCATCAAGCATGTCTTACTCCTTCTCCCTACCATGCACTTGGAAGCCTCTACCCATCTTTATGAATTTACCAAATCTTGGCATTTCATATCCAAAGAACCATGCACTTTGGCATTTTCCTCCTAAGAGTGTGAACAATGTTTCTCCATGGTATAGTATCTAAGCCTATCTCAGCTCTTCTCTCATTTCTATGGGCAAATTGCCTTCTACTTTTGTGGTGGACCGCATTTATCTGTTCATTTACCAGAGTAGGAACATTTGAAGTTTTCTTCAGTTTTGGGTTTTATGAATAATACACCCATAGCTATGAATATAAAGGATTCTACAGGAACATATGCTTTAACTTATTCAGTGTGCTTAGTAGGGGAATGGTTAGGCCAAATGGTAACTCTGTTTATCCTTTTAGGAACTCCTAACTATTTTCTAAACAGGGTGCATGATTTAGGATTTGGTTAACAATCCATGTTTCAGTTTTGCCCCATCTTGTCAACACGGTTGTCTAGCATTTGCTTTGGGTTTTATAATTATAGTCCTCTGTGGTGACTTGAATAAACTGTCTCCACAGAGACACATATTTGAAGGCTTGGTCCCCAGTTGAGGGCGCTATTTAGGGAGGTTATGGAAGTTTAAGGAGCTACAGCTTGGTGGAAGCACTTCACTGGGATGGACTTTAAACATTTACAGACTCACTTCCCTGTTCAGCTCACTCGTCCACACTCTGCTTGTGGCTAAAGATGTGGTCCCGGCTTCCTGCTCCAGTCACCGTCTGTCATTTTGAATGCTACCTATAAAACACCTAAGCCAAAAGAAACTCTTTCTCCATGAGTTGTTTTTAGTCACAGCGTCTTATCACAGCGAGAGAAAAGTAGCCACCTTTGTGTGTGTGGAGTGATATCTTATTGTGGTTTTGCTGTTGAGTGTCTACATGTACTTTTGGCCATTTGTGTGTTTTTGTGGAGATATGGATTCAAATCCTTTGTCTACTTTTGATAGCACTTTGAGGTACGATTCACATGCTATATATTTTATCCATTTCATGTACAAAATTTTATGAATGTCGCTACATTAGCTTAATTTTTAGAGTATAAAATAACAAAATTTGCTACTTCAACCAGTTTGGCACGTCTAATTCAAGAGTGCTGTTTGCTTACATTATTGAACAATCACCACTGCTGTTCATTTCCACAGTGCCCATTACACCACAGAGAAGTTCTCTAACCTTTGAACAACTGGTATGGTTCTTAAACAGATGGTAGAGGGGGCGTGCTCTGTCACACTGACCTAATCTGTGGCATTTCTATAGAACCTCAGGCCTACTGGGAGCAGGAGGAGCAGAGTCACGAAAAACTGACTCTGTGTCAGTCATCACGTCCTCCATCAATAGCAGCTGCTGATACTAAAAAAAGGAAGGAAAAAGGCCACCCAAGAAAATATTAATGTCACCTCTTCTCCACAGGCAATTCTATTCTCTGGAGGCATATTGGGTTCCTGTTTTGAGAGATCCACTCAGAATTCAATTCCTGGAGCACAAAAGCACTGTCCCACCTTGCAGCCCTTGGGTGTGTTCTTCATTCTGCCGAGAATGTTTTCTTGCCGGCTGGTATTACCATCAACTAGGTCACTCTTGCCCACCTTTGAATGCACGTTCCTTTCTTTTTGAGAAGCTGCTCTGACCTTCAGATGCTAAGTTAAGTATCCCTAGCAAAGGTCCTCATAGATACCAAGCACCAAGCAATTGCCCAGGCATCAACTTGTGGTATTCTAACTTTTAAATGACTTCTTGGCCTACAGTGACCTGACCAAAGATAACCTCCTGTCTACGTGACCAACACGGACCACGTGACCAACATGAACCACGTGGCAAGAGCTCAGACCCCTGTGCCCACCCCCCAACTCCATACCCTATATAAGTTGTACCCCTTCTCTAATAAACTGAGGCTTTGACAGGAAAAAAAAAAGTCTTATTTAGAATGTCTTCCATATGACCATAAATAAAGACAAGTTTCCTTGTGAAATACAAAAAGACCAAGTTGAGTTCATTCTAATAAAAATGCTGATAAGTTCCTACAGCCACTGTGTTAACAAACGAACAAAAAAAAATAGAAAATTAGGAATAAGATCCCCATAATATCATAAAAAAGATTTCTTAAAAACAAAGCAACTCAACTTAAAGTGCATATCCTATTTAGTGGTGAAATACTAAAAGATTCCTTGTGAAATGGGAATAAAGTGTGTGTTATTAAGGACTTTTTACCCAATATTATTTTGGAGGTTGTAGTTGTTGAAATAAGATGAAGATTGACTAAACAGCATAAAGATAGAAAACTATTATTCACAGACAATTTGAGTGTATGTATAGAAGGTGCAAAAGGATCTAAATGAAACATTATGGGTTAGCCTTGTGGCTCCCTGCATACAAAGTCTGTGTACAGAGAATCATGGTCTGCCAACAAACCAGCAACAAAGTAGAAGCCCACATTTCTAGAAAGGTCTCATCTACAAGGAAAGAAATGCAGTGTCCTCATGCCACCAAATATTGTCAAGAGAAATCAAAGATCAAAATGAGGGAAAGGGTTTCCATAGTCCAAAGCAGTTTCTTTATTAGCCAATGATAATTGAACATATTCATAGCTTACAGAAGGGAATCCCACAAGGGAACTCCCAAGATCGAAAGGAGGGCAAGGGTAATGCTGTGTTCCTGGGACAAATCAATCAGTGTCACCTGTGAATGTAAACACCATTCCACAACATGATCCAGAGAGCTGTACAACTCCTTTAGAACCCCAGCTAGTACTTGTATTCATATAAACACTGATAAATACATAAATAATAAAAATAAGCCAAAACAATTGTAAAGAATGAAGTTTGAGGAC
Organism: Microtus ochrogaster; assembly: GCF_000317375.1. Classification (NCBI taxonomy): domain Eukaryota; kingdom Metazoa; phylum Chordata; class Mammalia; order Rodentia; family Cricetidae; genus Microtus; species Microtus ochrogaster. Next base: position 65,886,822 of record NC_022016.1, read on the forward strand.
ATATTATAAAGCAACACTCACAGGAAGCACTTAAAATGCAATTGAAAAATTTATGTGTTTTGTAATTATAGATTAGCGAGTTCCACATAAGTTTTCAAATGATTTAATTCATGTCTTTCATGTGTCTTCTGATTTTATTTTCGATCTGGATACCTATTGGTTACTCAGTCTGTGCATTAAAATCTCCCTCCAAATGATGGGGGAGAGTCTTCTGTTTTGTGTTAATTTCATTGGTTAAATAAAGATACTGCCTCAGCCCTTTAATAG
>NC_022016.1:65887368-65911414 GCF_000317375.1 Microtus ochrogaster
AGATTCCATCTTACATCTGTAAAAATGGCCAAGATCCAAAACACTGATGACAACTTATGCTGGAGAGGATGTGGGGTAAAGGGAACACTTCTGCATTGATGCTGGGAAAACAATCTTGCTCAAGAACCGCAATACCACTTCTGAGTATATACCCAAAGGATGCTCAATCAAACTACAAGGACATGTGCTCAATTATGTTCATAGCAGTGCTGCTTGTCATAGTCAGAACCTGGAAACAACATAAATGACCCTCAACTGAAGAATGGATAAGGAAAATATGGTACATTTACACAATGGAGTACTACACAGTGGGAAAAAATAATGATACCTTGAAATTTGTGGGCAAATGGGTGGATCTAGAAAACATCATATTGAGTGAGGTAAACCAGATCCAGAAAGACAAATATCGTATGTACTCATTCATAAATGGCTTTCAGACATAAAGAAAAGAAAACCAGCCTACAAATCACAATCCCAGAGAACCTAGACAACAATGAGGACCCTAAGAGAGACATGCATGGATCTAATCTACATGAAAAGTAGAAAAAGACAAGATCTCCTGAGCATGGAGAAATTGGGAGCATGGGGGCCATAGGAGAGGGTAGAAAGGAAAGGGGGAGGAAAAGGGGGGAGTGAGCAAAATATATAGCTCAGTAAAAACAATTTAAATTTTTTTAAAAAAAATAAACAAGAACAAAAAAAAACCTCCCTCAATGGAACACATTTAAGAAAAGAACTGAGAAATCATGAGAACTACAAAACATAGCAGAGAGAAAGTCCAAATAAACAGAAAGACATTCTATGCTTGGGGTTGAAAAGCTCAGTCCTCTCCTGCGTGATTTGTGTACTCAACACAATCCCTTCTAAAATCTCAGATGCATTTTAACCCGTGAACCACCACCAAGGTCATGAAATTACGTGGAGATGTAGAAACTTTCATCAGCGCTCCAAGGTAAGAGAACTCGTGCTTCCTTTTTGAAATCTGACATTGAAACCACTGTGATTAGCACAGCATTGTATACCTGCTCAGAAAGGCATCTACACAGGTGAGACAGAACTAAAGGTCCAGAAAGAAATCCCTACAATTTTAGCCCATCAACTCTTAGAAATGGGCCCAAGACAACATGGGGCAGAGACTTTTCAACAAATGGTGCTTGGACAACCGGATAGCCACAGTAAATGCACACAGTTGAACACACACACCTACCCCACTTCATACCAAAACAGAAATCACCGCAAGATGCATCGTAGACCCAAAACAGAAGCTGAAACCAAGGAACTGTTAGAACAAAATAAAAGTGATGAGAAATAAAAATGAGGCTTTAAATTAAATAATACTTTCTTAGATGGATCATGGAAACTACAAGCGATAACAACAACAAAAACATCTCAATTTAAATTAAGTAATAATTTTAAGTCTCAAATAAAACAAAAGTTCCAGGCTTCAGAGAACAAAGCCACAAAAAAAAAAATGAAATTGCAAAGCATGCATCTGATAAGGAATGCCCATTTAGAATGTAGAAAGATCCTACAAAATTTGATAATAACGCGGTTCAATTTAAAATGAGCAGGGAATTTTTACACTTGTGTTTATAACATGAAAGTCTGTGTCAGATGCCATAAGAAAACATCCTGCTGATGGCTATGAGGTTAGACGGTTCCCACGGAGTGAAGTGTTATCTCCAAGGACACAGATCTGCTCCTAGGAAAGTGCCCAGCTCTGCCTTCTTGCTAGAATGTGGCCAGATGTTTCCAACATGCCGCAGTGAGAACTTGACACGGACGTTCCCAGAGCCAAACTGCAAAAGCTGAAGGGAAGCCGGGGAGCACATGAGAGTTTGCAGGAGCCTTGGAAAATGTGTGTTCCCAAAGAGGAGCTCTGGGCACGGCGGAAACTTGAATGGGAGCCTTTGTAAGGGAAACCGGGATCAAACAGGCTTCTCCTTGTCACTTGGACCCTTATCTCAGGGACCAAAGTGGTGAGCAAACCCCAAGCATTTCTGTTCCCGCCTTCTGTGTCATCACTCCACCCACACAGCCCAAGCCTGACTATCGGCAGTTGATAATGTGAGTCTGGAAGACAAGGCAAAAACAGATCATTTTCCCAAGTCTTTGAAAATCAGCAATTAAAACCATCTCCAATGGCTGGAAAATTAATGAATTCTTTTCCGGTTAGACTGATAGCCTGTGGAGGCAATAACCTCATCTTGTTAATATACATTGGAACATTTACTCATTGTTTCTCTCTACCTACCTGTCTTATCTATCTTTATTTAGATTTTTACAAAGTAGTTACTGAATTGTGTGCACCAGTAAATGCATTAACTCGGTGCAATTTCATGGAGATTTATGCACCTGCAATGTTGAATATATTAAGTTCCCATAAAAGCTTGGCGTTTGGGGTATGTTCTTTCCAAAGACCCTATGGGGTACGTTTTCAACGTGGAACATGCGATAGGCAGAAATCAAAATCAATGTGTTTAATTATTAAGATTCTAAGCAGTCCGTACACATTGGGTCAAGTGTTATAAACCTTACAGTCCATCAATTTACTTTCAATATTCATCTTAGCCTTGTGCTTTGCCATGAAAACCATGAGAACGGAGAGCATGTGGCGTCTCACTTAGAGCTGACATAAGGGAAGTGACTCTGAAATATAGACCCCCTTGGCCCCTGGGCACGATTTATGTGCTGAGGATCACTCTCCTCCAAGTGGGACTGCAGGTGAGTGGCGGGTCTGCATTATAAATGCCTGGGGTAACTATAAAAACATAAATGGTATCAGGTTATTGATTTCTTTTTCCTTTCTTGTGCCCACAAATTAGAAAAGTCACTGCTAAAAATCACTGGTCTATCCACAAATTTTAATTAAAGCATAAATAAATCATTTTAGTTGCCGCACTTGCATATAAACAAAGGGAGAGATGGCATCCTTACAAATGCTTGTCAACATTTGGTGACTAATGGCTCACAGTGAAAATACAATCTGAAGCGACAGAATTGAAAGCAGATTCTGAAGCTAACTAATATCACATGCAAACCATCGAGAGCTATTATGGGAAAGACATTGAAACCACACATCAGGTTTTGTAAGAGGGTGCGGGGACGAGGGTAATTCTGTTAAGCAGAGCAATAGTATTTTTTTATTAAATAAAGCGAGGCTCTGTAATGAGATATTACAGCTGCTGCACTTTTGCCACATGACGGAGAAATGGATACCCCAAACCCTCACAGCAAACTCTAACCGTATGCCACAATAATTCCAAAGGCTGACTTTATTCCTAAATAAATACATGGCAAGAAATAATAGACGTGGGCTTTAGAAAACGGAGGCTAAAAACGGACCCTGCAAGAGGGCTTAGATCCCATTACATTAAAAAAAAAAAATGTAAATCAGGATGGCGAGTAGAAAGGAAATTCCCAAGGGATTCAGATCTTGGCATGAGCTCAGCACACTGATAACAGCATCCGTGATGTGTTCTAGCTTTGGGGGAAACGTGTGCAATGCTTCTCTCCAGACTAAGGAAATGGCTCCCCTCCGAAGCCTTTCTGGATACTGAAGTAACGCAAGGCAGTGGAACACAAGGCTGTTGCTACACGGAGGGAACATGAAATGAAAGACGGGTGGTCATGCCAGGTCATCTCAATGTCAGGGTCTATACACAATGAGAAGACAGGCTTTATTTGGTTTCCTTACTAGACTGAAAATTCAGAGAAAAGAGGAAGTGCATGGTCTATCCTAACGCCATAACTGTCAAATGTTACTAAAGTGAGAGACACAATTCATGCTTCTTTCCTTCATTTATTCAGTCAATTAGCAAACATTCATTGTGCACACACAATATCCCATGAATCATGGTACCCCTCTGAGGAAAAACCCGTGAATTAAACATCCCATTCAGTACAAACTAGTATGTAATTTAAAAGATGCTCTGGGAGCCTAGGCAGTTTGGATGCTCACCTTACTAGACCTGGATGGAGGTGGGTGGTCCTTGGACTTCCCACAGGGCAGGGAACCCTGATAGCTCTATGGGCTGACAAGGGAGGGGAACTTGATTGGGGGAGGGGGAGGGAAATGGGAGGCGGTGGCGGGGAAGAGACAGAAATCTTTAATAAATAAATAAACGGAGGAAAAAAAAAAGATGCTCCGGGAGCCTAGTAGACAAGCTCAACACTGGCAGGAAAGAGATGTTAGCTGGGCAATGTTTTACAAAGCCAGTAACAGCGCAGGCCGAACCTTGCAATGTGACTGTGCATTAGATAAGTTAAAGGGCGCAACAAAATTTCAAAACACCCGGAAATTAAATAACCTGAAAATAAGTGCGATATTTGCATAGCAAAACCTTTTATCAACTGGCAAAGAAGGAAAGGGTTTTATTTAAGACAAAAACAAATTGATAAACAATAGCAAAGGCTTTAGGAACAAACCCGGAGGTATAGATTTTTAGCTAAGATTAAAGATAATCTTAGCTAATCTTTAAATCCTAGCTTCGCCATTTACTGTCCTGGAAACTTGGAAGGTGACTTACCTCTTACCTGACGGGCTCTCTAACCTTTCAGATGAGAATAGTAATAATTTGTGCGCTCTTCCGAAAACAGCAAATGAAAGTCAGAACTTGAAAGCTTTAATCTCACTGCCTCTGTGAGAAGGCATTGTCCTGAGCATGCGCACCTCAGCATGCAGGCACACTCGTAGATGCTTCTTCTCACACAGAGATCACTATCAATAGTGCATTTGCCTAATGCCAAACGTTTGTCAAACACCGATGTACCAATTATCATGCTAGGCACTAAGAGTAGATGATAAACAGAAAGAGAATCCTTGCTCTCACCTGCACACAGCCCCAACTCTCAATGTCATTGAATTCTCAATCTGCCCTCTACAAAGTCACAAAGGCCACCATCTTCTCCTACAGAGCTTTGGGAGTCAGGACACAGAACACCATACATATTGTCTTTACCACTAAACCTCTTCCTTTCCCTCTGCCCTTCCAATGGTATTTTGCTGTCACTACCCAGCTACTTCTTAATCTAGAACCCACACAGCATTCCTGATTCTTCTTTCTTCTGCCCCTAAGTTCAGTCACCAAAAGCCTTTACAATTTGTTTAGAATTTACATCAACTCCACTCCCTCTTCTTTATCTGGATGCTGACCCAAGAGGTGAACACTCCCAGAACTGTCCTTCTGCAGCACTGTCCTAAGCCAGCCTCTGATGCAGTCCACTATGTCCCTTGCTCACAGAGGGAGTGGGGTCTGGCTATGTCTTACTCACCTCAGTTCCTCAAATGGCTCCTCACTGCTAGTGATGGGCTCTGAGCAATAGATACTCCGAGTTCACATTAGCTTAGCATCATTCCATTGGATGACCTAATTTGAACCCTGTCTCACAAATTAAACTTCAAGATGGAGATACTTTTGTTCTCAATGTTCTTCTCTCCTTTCTTGATCACTAATGCTTCTTCCTCTGGACATTGCCACTGGTCCCTTCTCTTGTCAGTGCTCCCTTTCTAGTCCCACAACTTCCCATGCTTGGTTGCTCTGTTGTCCGTCTTGCTATGTACTATATATAGGCAATGGCTATCCATATATATAATGTCTCTCTGCACAGTGAGCTTAGATACCTGCTCTGCATAGACAAAGAACATTAGAAACCAGCACTAACATTAAGGCATCAGTAAACCCATCTCAGTAATAATCCTAAATGTAAATGGTCCCACCTTACTAGTTGAAAGAGATAGATCAGCAGGTTAGATTTAAAATTTAGATCCAACTCTTTGTGGTCTTCAAAAGACAGACCTCGATGGGAAAGACATACCCATGCTAAAAATGAAAGGATGGAGATCTATATGCCAAGTAGGTGGAAGCCCAGAGAAGAAGAAATAGCAATGCTAAAATTTGTAATAAGTGCAAGAAAAGGTCTCTACTTATTAATAAAAGAAATAATCTATCAAGAATATATGATGGGGCCGGGCGATGGTGGCGCACGCCTTTAATCCCAGCACTCGGGAGGCAGAGGCAGGCGGATCTCTGTGAGTTCGAGAACAGCCTGGTCTACAAGAGCTAGTTCAGGACAGGCTCCAAAGCCACAGAGAAACCCTGTCCCAAAAAACCAAAAAAAAAAAAAGAATATATGATGGACATATACATACTTTAGGGCAAATCGTTTCATAAAACAAGCACACTAGATGTATATTTAGATATGTCCAGTACAATAACAGTGGGAATATTTAATGCCCCATTCTCATCAATGGATACATAATTCAGACCAAAAACATCAACAAAGAAACTGCAGTGTTAAATTTTAATAGATGAAATGGGCTTAAAAGACATATAAAGAATATTTCACCTAACAGCTATAGAAAACACATTCCTCTCAGCTCTCCTTTATTTCTTTCTTTCATTGCTGGGATAACACACCTGATAAAAGCTCCTCAAGGAACGGTTTGCAGTTACAGTTCATCATAGTGGAGAAGTCACGGTAGCCGAAGCTTGAAACAGCTAGTCACATTGAACCCACCATCAGGAAGCAAAGAGTGATGGCCGCTCATCCTCCACTAACCCCCTTTTTATGCAGAACAGGACCCAGGCTCAGGGAACAGTGGGAACCTCATGGTGGATCCTCCCTGCCCCAAGTAGCCTAATGAAGATAATTCTTCAGGAGCACACCCAGAGGCAAGCCTAATCCAAATAAATCATTTCTCCCAGGTGTTCCTGGAGGGTTGTCTCCCAGGTGATTCCATAGCCGGTCAGCTTGACAATCAACACAAACCATCCTAAGTCCGAGGAATCTGATGGAAAATTAAACCTATTTTAGGGCACAAAGAAAGCCTTAATGCTTAAAAATAAACTAAAAATGTTTTATATCCTATGAAATCATATTAGAATTTGTAATTTTTTGAAACTGGGCATTTTTTAAAAATGTATAACAACAGTTATAAATACTAGCTCCCTTTGTTTCTTCAGTGACTTGGTGAAACTCATGACTATTTCACCTGGCGGGGGCAGACTCTGACAGCCCTGCTCAACTTTTCCCTGTTGACCTCCTCTTCTAGTCTGACTGCCTAAAGGCACAAGTCACTTACTGTTCAAAAATCTATGCTTCAAGAAACATACTCTTATATGCTTTCTTAAAAATACATATATACTATATAAACACATCAGTGTAAATAAATACATAATTTATTTATGCCTCTGGGGGCAGATACTGATCCCCTTGAGATCTACCAGCTATCTAATAAAAACCCCATAGGAAACCTCCCTTCAAGTCATTAGTGGAACCAAAGCCCCAAACAACTTCTCCTAGTTCCATTGCCCTTTGATGCCTCCTAGGACTTGAAGGAATCAAGAAAGAATTGACCTTGAAGTCTCTTCCCTGAGAGCTAGCTCTCACAGCATCTAAAGGTGTTGTGCAAGCTGCCAAAGGAGAAAAGTAATTAAGGATTCAGCCCAGCTCTAAATCCTACAAATCACACTGTGGGTAACAGTGACACTTTTATCTCAGGAGTAACCAACAGCTGGTTAAAAGGCCTGCTTTTAATAGGAGGAAATTCATGCCCAGTACTATAAATTTAGTTATCTGCTGTAGCTGATGAGGTCAAGAACCCTAGAAGAGAACCTACTACTGCCACATTCCTAAGTCAATATAATCCCAAACTGGCATTATAAATATCTGTATATACACAGACAAGTATAATTCTCACATCTCAATGAGGAAGCCTCCTCTTGCAGCTGATGGAGACCATCACAGATATCCACAACTGGTGACTATCCAGGGAAAACAGACTAGGGGGAACCTAGACCCACTGGACACGCCTACAACACAACCCTTATGCCGGAGAGTCAGGGAATATCAGGGTGAAGCGATTGCAAGAGCCAGAAGACCAGAATGTCTACTATGAGACAATGTCTTCTATCGAGAGCTGCATTCATAAAATCTTAGGATTTCAAGAAGCCTAAATCTTAATAAGCCTAAACAAGGGTATCCTTCCCGACCTTGGAACTGACTGTGACACCAGGAAGCCCCTTTCTCATATGTCACTTTCACAGATTTTGCCAAAGTTCTGCTTTGTGTTTTTTCTTGGATTGTGGCACTACCAATATCCTTTCCGTTATCGCCACTAAGTTCTGTGTTGGATTTAGATTGGTTTATATGTGGAATTTTCACCCTAAATGAAATAAGTCCCCTTAGGAAGATCTGGAGAGATCTTTAACCTTCCCTTCTCCTGCACTAAAACCCTCTGCTGTGTCACCAGAGCTGGGTACAAGCAACTACCCCTACCACAATGGCCGTCTGTGCTAACTGGTGAGCGCTGTGGGGGTAAACACACTGGTCTTCTTTCCTTGACCTCTGAGCATAAGGGCAAGTTAGGGTTAGGGTCAGGATTAGGATCAGGGTCAGGGATAAGGTTAGGGATAAGGCTGATCTTCTTTCCTTAGCCTTCCTGGCCAATGGGGAAGTTGGAGGTGGGACATTAAGGTTCCAGTGTTCTGAGAACAGCTTCTTATGAGTTCAAGGTGGGGCCTGAAAACTGGGAGTCAATCCTTTCGACCAAGTCTAGAAAGTGCACTTCTATACTACAGGACTGTAGAAAATCAGAAATGGTACCCTACCCCATCCCAGGGGTAGCTCCAAGCTGAGGGCAGGAGAGAAGGGCAGCTTCACAGGCCAAGACAGCACATCCTGCAGCGTGGAAGTGTCATGGAGAGCCGAGGGCTGGATTCTGCTCAGGTGCCATTCACGTGACTGCTATAATAGATTTTTAAATTTTCATTTGTCTTATGCATATGGGTATTTTGTCTACTGAATGTCTGTGTACTACAGGTGTGTCTGGTACCCACAGATGACAAAAACAGGGGACATCTGATCCCCTAGGACTGGAATTACAGATATTTTTGAGCCTCAATGTGGGTGCTGAGATTCAAACATGGGAGAGAAACCAGTGTTCTTAACAACTGTCTTCTCTCCAGTCCCTAAATTAGTAGGTTTTTTTAGTAAACCATTCTCTATTTACCTCAAAACGTTGGAAACATTTTTTTCTTTTTTTTATTGAAAGAAAAAAAAAAGAAATTCCCGCCTCCTCCAGACTCTCATTTCCCTCCCCCTCCTCCCACTCCTCTCCCCCTCCCTCCCCAGTCCAAAGAGCAGTCAGGGTTCCCTGCCCTGTGGAAAGTCCAAGGTCCTCCCCCCTCCGTCCATATCTAGGAAGGTGAACATCCAAACTGGCTAGGCTCCCACAAAGCCAGAACATGAAGTAGGATCAAAACCCCATGCCATTGTCCTTGGCTTCTCATCAGTCCTCATTGTCCGCCATGTTCAAAGAGTCCAGTTTTATCCTTTCAGTCACAGTCCAGCTGGCCTTGGTGAGCTCCCAATAGATCAGCCCCACTGTCTCAGGAAACATTTTTAAATGTCTGTCATTCCAATTTTTCACCAGTTAGATGATTTTTCTGGCAGAGACTCTGCCCAGTTTCACATGCTTCCCTTCACCACCTGAAAACCTTGAATTCACACATCCCATGATTCTTTTCAGAGATAATTTCTTAATGTACATGCCAAATATTTGTGGCTATCAGCTTATGGTAGATGGTGATTTCGTCCCTCTTCAGCCTCTGTTACGAGCTTATTCTTGAAGGTTCTTTCACACAGGCATTCATATCTCCGGCTGGGTCAGGGACCTCGATAGAAGAAGAGTCCCATAAATCCACACAGTATGCAGCACAAGGTGGCATGTGTGGTTTTCAGTGTTGTTCTGCTAAATTCCTCCTGATTTCCTCGTTTGACTAGTGTCAAATTCTCAAAATGAAGCATTTATCTGAAGTACTTCTGTCCTTCTGTCTTCATTTAACAAATCACTTTAGGTTGCCTGAAACCTGTCTCTGGTAGAAGCAATTGTTTTGTGAGCATTTATTTGGAAGTGCCTGATATATGCATCCACTCTTCACACATGCACTACCATTTAGCCCAGGGTTGGAATTTTCTTACTCCTTTTTGCCGATGAGAAACAAGAGAGTAGAACGGTAATGGAGCTGCCTCGGTCGACTTTGTGTTGTTCTAACAATACCGCAGGCTATGTTATTTCCGTAGCAAAGAAGTGGATTTCTCACCATGCTGGGCACTGGAAAATCCAACATGGGGGTCCAGGCAGCTTGTGAAAGTCATCTTGTTGAGACATCAGGGTAGAAAGCACAAGAGCAAGAAAGATGGATCCAGGCTTCTGAGAGAGAAGGCACTCCCAAGGTAATGACATCGCTACATTCTCAGTAACAGGAGCCTATGACATAATCATCTTTTAAAGTTCACAGTTGTAAACACTGTTACTCTGGAGACTAAGTCCCCAACAGTAACTTGGGGGAGGAACCCTTAAGCCTTAGCAGAAACGTACTGGAAGTCACAGCAATGTAAATAGGGAAGCAGCGGGAGCGGACACGGCATTTCCAGACTCCAAAAGCTAGATGGATCTTGTCACTTCTGTTGGTTTACCAACTCCCTCCTTCTGAAAAGGGAGGAAAACTCCTTCAAGCTTGAGGAAAATCAGTTCTGACACATGGAATCATCTCCAGCCCTGCATGCTCTCTGGAAGCCACAGCTTCTCCCAGAGAGACGGCGTTCTGTGGCCTCTTCACGCTCGCTGCACTTCCGCACAAAAAAAAAAAAAGAAAAAAAAAAAAAAAAAAAAAAAACAAACGAGTGACCTGGTTGCCGCACAAAAAAAAAAAAAAAGACTAATGAAGAACCACAGAAAGGAAATAGAGTGACCTGGTTGCACCACCCCAAAACCCTCCCACGGTGACCCCAATTAAGACCACAAGCTGGCCTGTTTACAAATATGTAACCCACAAAATGGCAAGTATAACTCAACCACAACTGATCTGGCCCTTGTTAACCACGCCGTAACAAGTATGTGTGCAAATGTCAGTGGGAAACACTTGGTATATGAATTGTGCTGAACTCAGGCTTTTCTTCCCCTTCAGGGGGGAAAAAAACTGTCAGCTAGCAATAGTGAGGCGCACCCATACATCACTGATTTGTGGGCATCTTCAAAGCCTGACACTCTGGAGAGCCTTCAGCCCTTCACTAAGATTAGAGTGGGTCAGGAGGATCTCTCTCCTAAGTTCTTTTAAGCCAATCTATCTCTAACCTTCTCCTCCAGGATTCCAGATCAATAAATAAGAAGTATAAAATTGGAAAGAATTTCAGGGGGAACCTTAAGGAAAATGTGGTTTCCAGAGCGGAATGAAAAGTTGACATGTCATTAAATTGTATTAAACTACGGATTTACCGCGAGTTGGGCTGCCTTCCCCATGGTCCTGTAAAACTCCTGCCACGGTATTATTTACCACCTGTAAGTCTTCAGGTGTTCTTTCATTACTGTGGTCTGAATCTTCCCTTAGCACTGGGACTGGGATTAAGTCACACTAAGAATTTTTCCCTTAAATTTCTGGGTACTAGTTCTTGCCTACCAAGTGGCACACACAGACCTTCTCTGAGTTATAAACTTAGTTCTCTATCTTCTGTCTTTCCTTGTCCTTGAGCTACTGATTCTATTGTCTAGAGATGTTCTGATGAGCCATAAGGATGTAGTCTTGGTTCAGTTGAACGGGCTCAACACTCTTAATCCTTTCCAATACAAAAGTTCTGATCCCATTGAGAAATACAACCAATTACTACGGCAGAATGTAGCCAAAATATCACCTTGATGACTAAGGAAAGTTAACCAAAGGTGACAGCCTTTATCTGTGGGCTACCATACTTCCTACTGTTCAGATCAGGCAGACCCAGCTCACTATTCTAGGGAGCATTGACCCACCTGCCCTGAAACCCATATATTTATCCTCAATGATAGTTTTCTCCTGTTTGTACATAATTTTACTCCTAAAGGGATTTTGGGTGACTGTCAAATCCAATAAATCCTGTAGAGAATATGAATCCCAGTCTAAAAATCCAAAACGTTATTGTATTTCTTTTGTTTCTATGAATCACACTTCATTTCTAATGCAAATCTACTATTTTGGGTAGGTAGAAACTTTAGCTTCATCCATTATGGAGGGCCTCACTTTCCCATTAGGACAAGCCTCCAGAGTCTTCCATCACCCCCAGGCATGGACCGAGTCTCATGGCTGTCTTCTTTGTTCTTGGAACAAGAACAGAGGCGCAGAGGCAACCCACATGTCTTTGTGGCTCCATCTATTCCAAGCAATATTTACACAGAACCTTTGTCCTTCTCACCTGAGGCCTTGCCTCTTTTCTTAACTTCTGCTTCCCTCTTATTTCTCTATACTCCACAGATCCAAAGAAGGCCTCCTTCTCTTTCCACGTGCCCTACTTCAGCTCCTCAAGGGCTTTGGACAGTTTTAAACAAATCCAGAAAGAGAAGTGAACCCAAATTCCATTACCTCTGAATCAAGTAAGCAGAGTCTGCAAACTACCCCCCCCACACACACACACACACAAAAGAATGAGAAGAACCTCTTGGGCAGTAGAAATTGAAGCTCACAGTGTTAGATTTGGTATCTGATGGAGGAGGAGATTTAATGACTCACAGACCTTCTTCTTTTCCTTGTAATCTCTTGTGGCAGTTTAAATAAGAATGCCCCCCATAGGCTTATGGCTTTGTATGTTTGGTCATGGGGAGTAGCACTACTTGAGAGGGATTTAAAGTCGTGGCCTTATTAGAGGATGTGTATCACTGTGGGTTGGCTTTGGGGCTTCCAATTCCCAGCTCAGTCCAAGTGTTTCTCTTCATATTATCTGTGGATCTGGAGGTAGAACTCTTATCCATCTCTCCAGCACCAGGTCTGCTTGTATGCTGCCATACCCTCCACCATGATGATAATGGACTAACCCTCTGAAACTGTAAGCAAGCCCCAGTTAAATGTTTTCTTTTTATAATATTGCTGTGATCAGGATGTCTCTTTACAGCAAAAGAACACTGACTAAGACACCTCTCATGGCAAAAGTGTCAAAAGAGCTCTTTGGGTCCCTTCTGTAAAACATTAATCCCACTCAACAAGGCTGTGCCCCTCGACCCACTCACTTTCCAAAGTCCCCTTCTTCAAACACATTGAAAAAATCAAGCTTCCACTCAGGCATAAACATTAAATCCAGGCAGTGATTTCTAGAAAATCAAATTATAGGTGATTTTTATATTTTTGCCTCCAGCATTTCTACATTTTCAAATTTTATGAGGAAAAGGTTATTAATATTTAGTGACTAGTTTGGGTTTTAACAGAAGATCCACATAAAAGTAGCTTTTAGTTTTTGCCATGCATGCACTATTCTAGAATGAAATGATATGAGGTCTGGGATTTACTTCAAAATAATATAGGGTGGAGGAAAAGTAAGTAGACAGGGGTGTAAATGAACCAAGACTTGCCATGAATTGCTAATTGTTTAAGCTGGATGATTGATGGGTGCATGGGGATTCATTACACAAGTCTTTACTTTAGCATACACTTCAGGTTTCTATAACTAAAGCTGAGAAAACAAATAGACAAAGAGGGTGACCTTCATCTCTAAGGAAGCCCAATCGTGAAGTAAGATTGCCCATCTATCGGACAGCTGTGGGGCTCAGTGAGTTAATGTATGTATATGAGGTGCTCTTAACAGCAGCTGACGTATAAGTTTGATTTTAATTGTTACCATGATTGTTTAAGTTGGGCTGGTGGCCTCCTTGAGACTCAAAGTCCTGCCATTTTCCTATACTACTATCTCAAGTGCACCACAGTTATTAGGGTCATACATTATCGAAGCAGTTTTTGCATCTCCTTCTTCTGTGGCCATGATCAGAAACAGGAAAAAAAGAACAAATTCTTATCTTTTCTTGTGTCCACTTTTAAGATGCAGGAAGCTTTCTGAGAAACCCCTAATGAATATCATTTTTCTTCTCAGGGCTACTTCTCACACCCAGGTTGAGAATTATCCATGGTGGGGTAGATCAGTCAAGTTGGCGTGGACTACCAAAACAATCCTTGACATTCCTAGCACACAATCGCACAGCAAACTCCATGATCCTACGCCTCTCTCCACCCCTTCCTTTGCAATGCTCTCAAGACTTAAGAGTGGTAGCTGTTTTCTAAATGTATCCATCAGGACTGAGCTCCTTAACTCTGTATTGTAATTGGTTGCAGTTTTCTATAATGGCCTTTATCTGTTGCAAAAAGACATTTCCTTGATGTAATTGAACAAGGGGCCATGTTCCAGCCCCAGCCAGCAGCAGAATTATGCAGCTTCAGCCATGCGGTTCTTGTTTTAGAGTCAAGGATTCAAGAAAGAGGCTTGGAACACCCAATTCTGTGTTACCCCCTCAGTACAGTTCGAGCGCCACTGCACTGTACGCGAGTCGGGCAAAGGCCTGGAGATTGAAAGAACACACATGAGACCTGAGTCATTCGAAAGGAGATCAGATGAATGCCATGTATTGAACCTTGGGGAAATCCTTATATACCTCGTTGCTGCACAAGGATATCCACCCAGGCAGGTGGGAAATTACCACACCAAAGATGGAGTCAAGAATGCCCTACAACTAATCACCAGGCGGGATAGAGGGAGCACAGGAACAAACAGAATGTTTTAGTTAGCTTGACTGTCCTCAAGATGAACCCCAGGAGCAGGGGTAGACCCGGGCCCTACAGGAGCTATGGACTCTCTTCATAACTAAGGGAAGTCACTGAGGCCAGGAATCTGTCAGGGGTATCCCCAAATGAAGGCACAAAGAGGCCTTTGTGTAAAGTTGTGAAAATGAAAGGCTGGATTTCATAGGAGACCCCACGATGCCAGAGTCATGAGATTCATGTCAAGGAGAGCTGGTAAGAGGTAGTGGAACCAGGTCAAGAGAAAGAAGTGTGTTGCATTCAACAAAGATGAAAGGAGTTGGAGATCTGAAGAGCACTTTGACTTTAGATGTGGAGATGCAGACTTTGGAGTTTGCACTGCTCGTTTTCCATCTTGCTTTGGCCCAGTTTCTCCTCACTATGCTCCCTTCCCTCACTTTTGAAATGATAGAGTGTATTTGGTGCCATTGTGTGTTGGAAGTACATGATCTGCTTTTTTATTTTGATTTTATGGGAGTACAAGTCTATGGGTACTGGGAGTGAATTTTGTGACCCCCATAAGCTAATAGATTTAAATGCTCAGGGGGTAGCACTATTTGAAAGGGCTAAGAGGTGTAGCATTGTTGGAGGAAGTGTGTCAGTGGGGGTGTGTTTTAAGTTTCAAAAACTCAATCCAACCCTATCTATATCTGTAGGGTCTAGACGTAGAACTCTGGGCTACTTCTCCAGTGCTGTGTCTGTCTGTGTTGCTGCCATTCTCCCCACCATGGTAATGGACTAAAAGTCTGAAACTGTAAGCAAGTTTCAGCTAAATGCCTTCTTAATACGAGTGTCTTTGATCATGGTGTCTCTTCATAGCAATAGAACACTAACTAAGACATTCACCTATCTGGTGTATGCGTCTTCCCAGGGAGACAGAAACAAGCATCCACTCACCAGTTAGGAAACCAACAACAGCCCGAGGAAGCAATACGACAAAGGAATTCATTAGTCTTACTTACAGAACACAGTTAGAGAATTAAATAAATGTGAGTGATCCCAACTGCCTAACCACAAAAAAGGTCACCCCAGCATGGACGACAACATCTACAAAGCTGCACAAATGAAGCTCTTCCTTCAATAAACATTCCATAACACTCCCTATTTATGTACAACTGAATAGAAAGCATAGGATGGAATC
Source organism: Microtus ochrogaster (assembly GCF_000317375.1). NCBI lineage: Eukaryota > Metazoa > Chordata > Mammalia > Rodentia > Cricetidae > Microtus > Microtus ochrogaster. Next base: position 65,903,101 of record NC_022016.1, read on the forward strand.
TCAAGCAAGGCTCTAATGGCCTGCTCCACTGCTTTTGATGAGGGAGTGTCAACAGGCCTAAGCTTGAAGGCCTCTTGCAAACAGTCACAGCTGCTCTGATAAATACCAGGATGGCTGTTATGCTCAGAGGACCACACGGTGCACCACCGCTCAGATTTGCTGAATAAATTAATAATACAAAACCCAGTTCCAGCCAAATTCCAAGCCTGAGCAACTGAAGAATCATTGACTATTTCACATGGATCACTAATTGCCTCCTTCCCAGCATTCAGTTATCTAGAATCCCTATATAGCAGTTACTGTTCTAGTAAACAATAGCAAATTTTCTCTTTCCTGCAAGATCCTATTCTAATGGGAGACTATATAAAAGAAATAGCATAAATAAATTATATAGGTATAAATATTATTTATATATACATATAGAGAGTTGCAGAGCTTGAAGGGATAAATAAGAAGGATGGAGGCCTCAGGGGATTAGAAAGTGGTCAAAAGTTTCTGAATGTTGAAAGTATGGGTGAGAAAGACATCAGTTAGATAGTAACCATGGTAGCCATTAATACTATGACACTCGCCGGGCGATGGTGGCGCACGCCTTTAATCCCAGCACTCGGGAGGCAGAGGCAGGCGGATCTCTGTGAGCTCGAGACCAGCCTGGCCTACACAGCCAATTCCAGGACAGGCTCCAAAGCCACAGAGAAACCCTGTCTCGAAAAAAAAAATACTATGACACTCTTCATCAGTTGTTCTGTTCATCTTCTGTCACATGGCAGGATTCCGATTCCTTACATTGGGTTTAGAGTTACCCTGATTTGTTTTGGCTGACATCGGGTAAGAAGAAGTGATGCATGCTGCTTTGACGTGGCATCTTGAAGAGTGGGAGCAGGACCCGTCAGTAACGGTCTGCCAGAAGTGGCTGTCCTATCACTGGGACCTGAACTACAGCATGGAGTAGAACCGAAAGAGACGTGTAAACCACTGCAATTTGCAGGACTTCTTACTGCAGTGCAACCTCCTCATCCATCTAAGTGGGATGTAGCAACAATCTTAGAGCCTGAAGGAAGCAGGGATGTTAAAAGTGAAGCTACCAAAGGAGGGACGCTCTCAGAAGGGGCAGTGGCAAGTACAAGGGCAAGAACACGGGGCTCAGAGGCAGACTCTAAATGGGGTTTTAGAGGCAGAAGAGAGAGAAAAACCCTAACAGCAGACTCAGAAATGATGGACTTACACTTTAGGTAGGATCTTGTATACTGTTATAAGAATTTTGATGGGCTTTTTTATGAGATGTAAAGTCTGTATCTGTAGACATTTCCTGGGGGAGTTTTTAAGGTCTTTTATGAATAAAAATCATATCATCTACACATAAGGAGAGTTTGACTTCTTTCTTTCCTGTTTGTATCTCCTTTACCTTATTGCTCTAACTAAGAATTTATGTACTACATTAAATACGTATGGAGAGAATGGATATCCTTGTTCTCTTCCTGGTTTTAGAGAAAATGCTTTGTGTTTCCTTGAGTTTTTGTTGACTGTGCTTGCTATAAATTGCCTTCACTATGGTGAGATATGTCCCTTGTATTCCTAGTCTCTCTAGGTCTTTCATCATAAAAGGGTGTTGGATTTTCTCAAAGACCTTTTTTTGCATTTAATGTGATGATTATGTGGTTTCTTTCCTTCAGTCTATTTATACGGTAGATTATGTTTATCTTTATTCCTTTTTGTATGTTAAAACATCCCTGCATCTCTTAGATGAATCCTACCTGATCATGGTGGATAATATTTTTATTTGTTCTTGAATTCAATTTTTATGGTTTTTTTTTAATTGAGAATATTTACATCTATGTTTATAATGGATAATGATAATTTTATTTGATGACCTTTTGTGTGGTTCTGGTATCAGGGTAATAATGGCTTCCTAAAAAGAATTTGAAAATGCCCCTTCACTTTCAATTTTGCAGAATAATTTGAGAAATACCAGATAATTTTTCTTTAAAGGTCTGGTTGAATTCTCTGCTAAATCCATCTGACTCTGGGCTTTCTTATCTAATCTGTTAGTCTCTATCTTTTTATGGGAGAATTGTGACCATTGATATAGATAGTTATTACCAGGAGGTGGTGGCACATGCCTTTATTCTCAGCACTTGGAAGGCAGAGGCAAGCAGATCTCTGTGAGTTTGAGGCCAGCTTGATCTACAAAAGTAGGTTTCAGACAGCCTGGACTGATCTACAAAAGTAGGTTTCAGACAGACAGGACTGTTACTGTCTCAAAACAAAATAAAAAAGTTAGTATTGAGCAGTGTTTATTAATTCTTGTCAGTTTCCTACTGTTGCAGTGATTTTTGGCTAACTGTTCTGTGATTATAAATTATTTATTCTTTGGGTCCTCCTGGGTTCTTATTGAAATTTTCTTTTTAGTGCCTTCTGTAGAGCTGAGATGATCAACAGAAATTGCTTAAATTTGTTTTTAACACAAAAAAAATTTCTTTCTCCTTTGATTATGATTGATAGTTTTTATGGGCTTGGTAGTCTGAGCTGGTATCTGTGGTCTCTCAAATCTTGTTAAACATCAATCCAGACTCTTCTGGCTTTCAAAGATTCCATTGAAAAGTCGGGTTCTCTCCTAATGGCTGGCTTTACATGTGAATTGATCATTTTCCCTTGCAGCTTTTCATATCTTTTCTTTGTTTTACACATTTATTATTTTCATTATAATATGTCATTAGGGAGTTTGTTTTCTGGTACACTAGATTTGGTGTTCTGTGTGCCTCTTGCACCTTGACCCACACCCCTTTCTTTGGATTTGGGAAATTTTATTATATGATTTTGTGTAAAATATTTTCTGTGCCTTAAACCTGGGTTTCTTCTCCTTCCTCTTTATCTATTATTTGTAAATGTGGTCTTTTTATACCCTACCAGATTTCCTGGGAGCTTTTTTCCATGAAATTTTAGGTTTAACATCCTCTTTTATTGATTGATTGACAACTAGCTTGGAAGGTTGTACTACACATAATCCACACCTGAGTTAGATTGTTGATGCCTTTTCTCCCCTAGTAGCCTAGCCAGCTTCTTCTAGAACTATGAAAGCAAGGAGCTTCCATCTCATTTTCAACTTGATTTCTCTATATGCTGCAACCAAAACATGTGATATCTTCAGCAATAGGGTCTTAATAACTAGTTTTATTGGACAACCAAGAGCAATGGTAATAGTCTATATTATTTGAGGGGCCTCATAGACCTTCCTGACCAACAATTCACAGGGAAGTAGCCTATACCTGGCACTGCGATTTTCATTTGATACATCTGTTCCTGGGAGCAGATGAATGGATTGGACCTTGTCTCAGCCTATATTGAAAGTTGAAAACTGGACTATGTAGGAAAAAGTAAAAAGCTTAAATTGGAATTGAACTGAAAGTTTGATTTAGACCCAATGAAGCTTATCTTTATAACTACATTATAACTTACAGAATCTTCATAGAGTAATTTTTATCTCAAGATTCTATTCTTGATGGTGGGGCATATTTCAGATTTTCCAGTGAATATGATGTTGTTTCTTTAGGTTTATAGAGGTGTTTTCTGTGATAAGCAAGTTGTGGAGGAAAGGATTTTATTTCATTTTACACTTCCAGGTAAAAGTCTATTACTGATGGATATCAAAATAAAAACTCAAGCAGAGCAGGAACCGGGAGACAGGAACTGAACTAGAAACCATGAAGGTGTGCTGCTTACTAGTTTGTTCCTCTGGCTTGCTCAACCTTATACTGGTAATCCAGGACCACCTTCCTAAGGATGTCACTGCCAAAAGTGAGCTAGACCCTCCCACACTGAATCATTAATTAAAATATACTTCACAGGTTTACCTATAGGCCAATCTTATAGAGGTATTTTCTCAGTTATGATTCCTTCTTCCCAGATACCTGTAGGTTTGTGTCAAATTGACAAAAACAACCAGGACAAATGGTCTCCAGATAGGCCCACCCAGATTGATTCTTCTCTCTAAGAAACTTCTTTTCCTCCTATTGCTATAGGATTCTCAAAGTTTTTAGTATCTAAGCATAAGTTTATTTAGCCTCTTTACAGTGGGAGAAATCTCTAATCTCTACTCCACTGCCTTTACTTTACAGGTGAGAAAGCAGAGGTTAAGTGCCTCCAAGAGTTTGTGGCTAGTGAGTGGCAGAAATACCTTTCTGCAGAAAAGTCAAAGTTAGTACACCTGAATAAAATCTCACCAGACAACTGAGGTTTAATTTAAAAAAAAATAGAAGCATTCTGATGGGGCTAGGTGGCCAATATGTTACTTGACACACTGGTCAGAATACTCATAGACCTATGAAAATCATGCTGTCTTAACATAATTGAAGCTCTTTTTTATTTTTGAAAAGAAGGACAAAGTCTAATAAAGTACTCAGGGCCTCACATGTAGGATAGCACTGGTTTTCTTTTTTCATTTACTTTCTGTCATTCATTTACTGTATATCTATTTTGTATGTTTTCTATATGAGGCAAAGTACTGGGTACTATAGACAAGGGGTGTAAACAAGACAGACATCCCCTCTACTTAAGGAGTTTCCATTCCTAAAAAGAAATGGAGTAATTAATATTGAATTACATAATTTATGTCTTAGTTTTTTTTAAAAAATTGTGTGTGCATCTGTGTATAAGTATGTGTGCATAAGTGCAGGTGCCTACAAAATCTGCACAGAGGGTATCCCTTTCCCTGGAATTGGAGTTACAGATAGTTGTGAGCCTCCTAATATGGGTGCTGGGAACTAAACCTGTGCTCTTTGCAAATACTATAGAAATTCTTCACCACTGAGCCACCTCCCCAACTTCATATGCCTTAGTTTTTGGTAGTTGTTGTAATGGAGAAGTTTAGGATCCTACAAAATCATAAAAATAGGGTATGTTTTGGTTTGGATGGTAGAAGAATCTTGAGGAAATAATATTTTAGCTAACTTGCAAATAAATGAACAGAAGTTAGTCATAGGAAGTAAAAAGTTTCAAGAATTTCCCCCGCCGGGCGGTGGTGGCGCACGCCTTTAATCCCAGCACTCGGGAGGCAGAGGCAGGCGGATCTCTGTGAGTTCGAGACCAGCCTGGTCTACAGAGCTAGTTCCAGGACAGGCTCCAAAACCACAGAGAAACCCTGTCTCGAAAAACCAAAAAAAAAAAAAAAAGAATTTCCCCCAAACTGTATGTGTGATATTCCTATTGAGATATATTGAGAGAATAGCTGAATTATAGACTGGAAAGAAGTTGGATGACTGGATAGCAGGAACATTAGCAACACAAAATTTAGTTTTGGTAGATAATGGGTTCAGCCTTTTGATGGGGGAGAGTCTTCTGTTTTGTGTTAATTTCATTGGTTAAATAAAGAGACTGCCTCAGCCCTTTAATAGGACAGAAAATTAGGTAGGCGGAGTAAACAGAACAGAATGCTGGGAGAAAGAAGCGGAGTCAGACAGTTGCCATGATTCTCCCACCCAACACAGCGCAGGTTAAAATCTTTCCTGGTAAGCCACCTCATAGGCTACACAGATTATTAGAAATGGGTTACATCAATATGTAAGAGCTAGCCAATAAGAGGCTGGAACTAATGGGCCAGGCAGTATTTAAAAGAATACAGTTTCCGTGTAATAATTTTGGGGCATAAGCTAGCCATGCGGGCAGCCGGGTGCCAGGGATACAGTCTCGCCGCTCCTACTACAACAGCCTTTGGTTACCAGGTATCAGTGAGGCCCATAAGTCTACTAGGAATTTCCTTGAAGAATCCAGAAACCAGAAGAGACAGCCAAAACACAGCCATATCATTTCAATGTGCTTTAACAAAAACAAACAACTGGTGATGAAAGTTAGCAAACTTTTCCCCAAGAAGGCCAGATAATAAGTGCTTAGTAAGAATAAGTATTTTGGGTGTTTTGACTTTTATATATTGCAACTGTCTCTGTTGCAATGACTTAACCTTGCCATTGCCACATGAAAGGAGCCATAGACACATATAAGCAAGCAAACATGGCTGTTATGGCTTGAGTATAAAATGCCCCCACTCCCAGCTCATAGGTTTGAACACTTACTTGGACTCCAGTTGGTAGTGCTGTGTGAAAGAGTGCAGAAACTTCTGGATCTAGTTGACAGATAGAGAGCTACAGGAGAGGGGTATAAGTTTATAGATGCCCCAGCTTAGGCCATATGTTACTGGTTCCTGGTATATTGAGATGTAAGCTCTCACATTCCTACTGCCACAGCTACTGGACCACCATGAACTTTGCAGTGAAACTGTGGGTTGAAATAAATCCTTCTCCCTTCAGTTTATTTTGTCTGGTATTCAGTCCTTATGATGTGAAAGATTACCTGAGATTGCCATGTTCCAATGAAGCTATCTATTTCCCCACAGTCATTATATGAAGCAAGCTTTCTTGTCAGACTATCTTTGGATTGCCAGACCCCAAATAATGACATGGAGACTTTTTATTTATCATAAAAACTTGGCCTTTAGTGTGGGCTTGGCCCAAACTAGTTCTTATAAGTTAAATTAATCTGCTTATATTAATCTACATTCTACCATTTGACTCTTCTTCGTTTCTGTATATCCTACTTGTTCCATATCTCCTGGCATCTCTGCCTCTCTCCTTTGCAGTGTTTCTCTCGTTGGAAGTCCTGCCTATCCTCTCCTGCCTAGCTATTGACCGTTCAGTTCTTTATTAAACCAATCCCAATGGCATATCTGTTCATAGCATAAACAAATATTCTACAACATATAGTTTCTTTTCTACCAAAGCCAATTTTCTCTCAGCCTCAGTCCACAATTTTCTTAGACTATTTAAGTCCTTGTCACCTTATAAGGTTTGAAAAAAATGTTTAGTTCTTGAGTTGTTAATCTGATTATGGGCTATAGCCAGTTAATACCTCCCAGCGATTTTTGAAATCATTAAGAGTTTGTAACTAATCTCTCCTGACTTTTACTTTTTGTGGTTGAATTTTTAAGCCTATTTTATATCCTAGGTAATTAATAGGATCTCCTATTTGTATTTTTCCAGGAACAATTTAAAATCCCTAACACGGAAAAATTTTATTTACATCTTCATATAGTTTTTCTAATGTATCTGAGTCTGAATAAGTCTAGTAAGATATCATTCATATAATGGTAAATGATATTATGAAGTAACTGTTTACAAATTATTTCCAATAGTTATACAAAATATTGACTAAAATAGGGCTATTTAACATATCTTGTGGAAGAATTCTCCACTGGTATCTTTTAACAGGCTGGGAATTATTATAAGTAGGCACAATTATTTATCAGTAAAAGCAAATTTTTCTCTATCCTATTCTTGTAAAGATATAGTTTTAAAAATAAGTCTTTTAAATCAAACATCTTAATAGACCATCTTTTAGGTAATAAAGAAGGTGAGAGAATTCTAGGCTGTAAAGAACCCATTGGTTGGGTCACCTTATTAATAGCTCTTAAACCTGTTATCAGTCTTCATTTTCCAGATTTCTTTTTAATGACAAAAAAGGAGAATTCCAAGGACTAGCCAATTCTTCAATATATTGAACATTTAACTGTTCCTGTACCAGCCATTCTAGTGCCTATAATTTTTATGATATCAAAGGCCATGTTTCACCTAGACAAGTTTTTCAGTTAACCATTTTAAAGGTAGGGCTGTTGGTACCTTTAAAAGATCAGCAGTGGTTGTACCCTGTTTACATACAACCTGAATAGTCAGAGACTGTTCTTGACAATACCTTTTAATATTTTTCTCAAAAGCATACATTAATTTATGGTTTGTTTCTGAGACTGGAGGAATGTTAATCTGTGTTTTCCATTGCTGCAACAAATCATATCCCCATAAATTCATGGATATGTTAGCCACATATGGCTTTAATTTCCCTACCTGTCCATCTGGCCCTATCCACTTGACCCACCTTGTACTTTGTTTTACCTGAGATAAAGTTTCAATCCCTAGAAGCTGAATATTTACCTCCTGAAGAGACCAATCTGGATGCTAAGATGTTGGTGAAATTATTGTAACATCTACACTATGTCTAGTAAAACCTCAGTTATGGTGACATGTATTTATATTTTCAACTTTGTTCTTTGATCATTTATAGAAATTTGTCAGAATACTTGTTTTGTGGTCTCTCCTGAAAATGTGAGATCCAATATCAGCTGTATCTCTTACTTGTTCATCTATTGGTGCTAATCTTGTCTTTAATGGCCTAATTACCCTTTTGCAATCTAAATTAGCACTTTCAAAAGCCAAAGATTGAATTAATATTTCTCTAACTTCTGGATTTGATACCATTCTATTTACAATGAAAA
>NC_022016.1:65913083-65920926 GCF_000317375.1 Microtus ochrogaster
CTGCTGTACTTCTTCTGCTCAGACCAATTGAATAGAATACAACTGTAGCATCTGTTCTTTCCTGAGAAAGGGCTGCTACCAGGAGAAGGCCTGCCTTTCACAGCTCTAGGATGGTTGCCAATAGCACTTCAGTAGGAGGGCAGGGAATGTCTCTTCATAACACCCGTGGTATCTGGCTGGTGTTCTCTCCCAGAAGTCTCCTCAACACTAATGCAGTTTGATCCTTAGGTTTCCTTGACGCAAACAAGACCTGGTGTCCACCTTTTCACATTTTGCTTTCCAGGTTTCAGTAGTGAAGAACAGTATCATCACAGCTCTTCCCTGACTGGGAGTCTGCTAGCGAGGAGGAAAGGCTAAGGTTACTGGGAAGACCACCATGACCTCTGACAGCTATTACAGTTCTCCCTTCACCAGAAAATGTAGACACAACAGGATACAGACACTGCCGAAGAGAGGCTGTGGTTCCAGCAATCCTGTCACACCCCTGGAGGAATTTTGTGGGCTTCTGGCTCGCTGTCAGTGTCGCTGGCCTCTGATGGGAACCATCACATCTCACCTGCCTGACAGCTTGAACTTGAGACTTCATCAGAATCCTTGAGGAGGACACTTGTCTGTGCTCTTTTTCTCTCTCTCTCTCTCTTCCTCAGGGACACACAGAACTAATCTAAGGAAAAAGGCCTGAGGACGGGAAACTCTAGTTTATCCATAAAACAAACACAGTTTCGGTAATCAGCCACAGGTTATTGAGTTTCTTCTATTTATACTTTACTCTGATGAGAAAAATGACAAAGTGTATACACATACGCCAATATCCGGGTTTTAAAAATAAAAGGCATCTGAAGGGTATATTATAATTGAAATTATGATAACTCGGCTCAGTGCTTAGACACCTCCTCAGCCTCTGATGAGGGGTAATGAGAATCTCAGCCGCAGGCACCGGAGGATGATAGAGAGAAAACACCCTTCTTTAACTTGCATGTCAGTTATATATTACTGTTATCTAATTATTTGTCAGGAGAAGACAATGAAGAAAGGATGAGAAAAATGTGGGGTTTTGCAGTTAACAAATTTGGGATCAAACCCCAGATATGCCTCTTGGTAACCACATGTCTCAGTTTCCTTTACCAGTGTTGGAAAGAAATGGACCAGTTTGGTGTAGAGAACATGTTGGCTTAAGATTAATGGATTTTAATAAACAAATTGAAAAGTGTGAGTTTTCTGTAAGCCTTTTTAGTTTTCAATACTAATGTCACGGTTGGAGAGTTGGCTCGGCCATAAAGAACACTTGCTGTTCTGTCATAAGGACCCAAGTTAATATCCCAGCACTCACACCAGGTTCTTCACAATGCCAACTTCATGGATGTGATTCCCTCCTCTGGCTTTTGTGAGCATTGGCTTGTACACGTATGCGCACACACACACACACACACACACACACACAAATGAAAAAAATGGTTAAAACAGTGGTTCTCAACCTGTGAGTCATGACCCTTTCGGGAGTCGCATATTAGATATCCTGAACATCAGTAGCAAAATTGCACTTATGAAGTAGTAATGAAAAAATTTTATTATTGGATGTCACCATAACCTGAGGAACTAACTGTATTAAAGAGTCACAGCATTAGGAAGGCAGAGAACTTCTGCTTTAAAACATTGATGTAGTTATACGTATAACAAAAGTGTATGTTTGTGTGAGAGATAGTGAGAGGGCGGGAGTACAGTAGCATTTCACTTGTATTTTAATAAATAAAACTTACCTGAGGATCAGAAAAGTAAAATAGCTACATTGGCCTGCCTTATAGAACAGGCAGTGGTAACATACACCTTTAATCCCAGTAGCCACACTAGTTGCCATAGAAACCAGGCAATGCACCTCTTTAATACCAGAACTAGAGAGCATTATAAAATGGGAGGAGACAGCTCTCAGACACAGTCTGATTCTGGAGACAGAATGGCCATTTCAGACTGAGGTCGAGGTAAGAGCCAGTGACTGACTGCTTTGCTTTTTTGGATCTTCAGGTTGAACCCAATTTTAGTCTCTGAGCTTTTATTAATCGAGAGAGAGAGAGAGAGAGAGAGAGAGAGAGAGAGAGAGAGGGAGAGAGAGGATTGAGAGCAGTTCTCATGTAGCCCATACTACCTTTGAACTAGTTTGTTCTCACGTTTGCCTTTGAATTCCAGTTTCTCCTACTTCAACTTCCCAAGTGTGGTGGTTTGACTGAACGTTTGGTTCCCAGTTGGTAGTGCTGTTTGGGGTGCTGGGGACTTTTAAGGAGTGGAACATTGCTGGAGGCAGGTTTAAGACCTTCTAGCCTTGGCCCACTCCCAGTTCTCTCTCTGCATTGTGTGTGTAGTTGAAGAAGTACTCTCTCCGCTTCCTGCTCTGGCCACCTACTTACACGTGAATTTTAACAATCACTTAAATGTTTAGGTTTGTGTGTGTGAATGCTTTGCCTGCATGCATGTATGTGCACCATGTACATGCCTGGTACCCACAGAATCCAGAAGAGGGCATCATATCTCTCAGGATTGGAGTTACAGATGGTTGTGAGTCTCCATTTGGATGCTGGAAACCAAATCTGAGTCCCCCGAAAGAGCAGCAAATTCTCTTCATCACTGAGCCACCTTTCCAGCCCCTTACCAATCACTTCTGAAGGAGACAATACTACCTTGTCTGAAGAACTTGAGTCAGACTGAATTGAAAAGGAGTGAGTTCATTTGCTTAGAAGAGGAAACATCAAGATGCGACAAGATTCAAGTTGTGTTTTTAAATGATTATTTTACATTTATTCATTTGGTCATGTAGGTATATGCACATGCCACAGCATGCCCTGGAGGTCAAAGGGCAGTTGGCAGGAGTCAGTTTTCTACTTCCACCATGTAGGTTTCAGGAGCCAATCTCCAGCCATCAGTCTTTTTTTTATTTAATTTTATTTTAGAGAAAAGGAAAAAAAAGTTTCAGCCTCCTCCCAGCCTCCCACTTCCCTCCCCCTCCTCCCATCCCTCTTCCCCTCCCCCCACTCCCCTCTCCAGTCCAAAGAGCAGTCAGGGTTCCCTGCCCTGTGGAAAGTCCAAGGTCCTCCCCCCTCCGTCCATGTCTAGGAAGGTGAACATCCAAACTGGCTAGGCTCCCACAAAGCCAGAACATGTAGTAGGATGAAAATCCCGTGCCATAGTCCTTGGCTTCTCATCAGCCCTCATTGCGCGCTATGTTCAGAGAGTCCGGTTTTATCCCATGCTTTTTCAGTCATATTCCAGCTGGCCTTGGTGAGCTCCCAATAGATCAGCCCCACTGTCTCAGTGGGTGGGTGCACCCCTCGTGGTCCTGACTTCCTTGCTCATCTTCTCCCTCCTTCAGCTCCTCATTGGGACCTTGGGAGCTCAGTCCAGTGCTCCAGTGTGGGCCTCTGTCTCTATCTCCATCCATCACCAGATGAAGGTTCTATGGTGATATGCAAGATATTCGTCAGTATTGCTATAGGATAGGGTCATTTCAGGTTCCCTATCCTCAGCTGCCCAAGGAACTAACTGGGGCCATCGCCTTGGGCTCCTGGGAGCCACTCTAGGTTCAAGTCTCTTGCCAACCCTAAGGTGGCTCCCTTAACTAAGAATTGTGCTTCCGTGTTCCCCTATCCAACCTTCCTTTATCCCAATCATCCTGTTTCCCCAAGTTCCCCCCATCCTCCTCTTCTCACTTTTCTCTCCCCATCTCCCCTTACACCCATCGCACCCCACCCCCAAGATCCCAATTTTCTCCCCGGCAATTTTGTCTACTTCCCATAGCCAAGAGGATAACTATATGTTTTTCCTTGGGTTCACCTTCTTATTTAGCTTCTTTAGGTTCACCAATTGTAGACTCTGTGACCCTTATTTATTGCTGGAAACCAATTATGAGTGAGTACATCCCCTGTTCATCTTCTGTATGCTAGGACCAGTGCTCAAAATTCAGCCATCAGTCTTGATGGCAAGTGCTCTTAACCCACTGAGCCGTTCTGCTAATCACAAGCTGTGTTCCTATTCGGGTCTATGGAGGCGTTGGGGGTGAAATAGAAAGATAGAGAATATGTGCAATTTGGCCAGGAAATGAGCATGAGCACGTTTACAGTTGCAGACCAGGTGGCTACATACGCAGTAGCTGTAACTGTTAAGTGATTAGCACCATTAAAGAACAACTTCATTTCTGTATTGGGACAATCAGAAAGATGTCACTAGAGCATGGCACCATCAGTGCTAACTTTTAGAAATGCAGAGGCTCTCGCAACTGTGATCCAAGGGGCAAGATAAATCTCCAGCTGGAAGGAGAATTTAGCAGTCATTCACATGGTCCTGTGTTTTCAGATATAGACGATGCTCATGTGAAAAGATCATAAAGACTCTCACCAAGGATCCAGAAAGGTGCTGGCGCCAGTCAATAAGGGACAAACTTGGATTCCCTGAATGGCAGGCACGAGAAGCTAGACTATGAAACGTGGGCTTCACTAGACATGGCAGATTGTTGGAGCTAGTAGCACCAGGGGATGTTTGCTGAGGAATACTGCAGCCATGGAATGGAGCCAGATAAAAAGAGAGGTCATGTGTGGTATAAACAGCAGAGCTTGAGAGACTGGAATGCCCAAGCTTGGTGGAGCCCATATGGTTCTATCACAAGTCCCAGATGCCAGTGGCAGGGTTTAGTCTTTGCTCTGTGGGCTTGGGCATTGTTTTGGTCCTTTCATTGACTAATTCTTTCCTTTTAAAGTGGAAATGTTTACTCTGGACCGTTGCATACTGGAAGTATGTCAACCATATTTTTATTTTATAAGTCATAGTTAAGAGACTGTCTTGAGTCTCAGAAGAGACCTTATCCTTTTGAGCAATGTTGAGACTGTTAAAGACCATAGGGATTTTGGCATTGGACTGAATGTATTTGCATTATGAATGCCAACCTTAGCTGTAACTTGAATGTGAAATGTCCTTCATAGCTCATGTGTTTGAACACTTGGTTTCTTGTCAGTACTGCTATTTTTGGAAGGTTGTGGAACTTTTAGGAAGTAGAACCCCTCTGGAGGAAATAGGTCACAGGCTAAGCCTTGGGTTTTTACAGCCTGGTTTCTCTTCCTGGCTCCTCTCTGCTTCCTTACTGGAAGTACAACCAGTCCATCTGTCTCATGTCTGGGCTTCCAGGCTTTCCTCTCCCTGAGGGACTGTATCCCTTCTTAACCTGCCAGCCAAAGTCAATCCCTTCTTACTTAAATGACTTGTATCAGGTGTTCGGTCACAGGAAAGAGAAAAGTAAATAAAATGCCCAGCTTTCAGGACTGCCGTGAGGCCAGTGTGAACATAACACACGTCCTCCAGGGGTAGGCTGGCGTCAGTGCTCACTCCATGACAACTTCCTCTACAGTTTTCACAGCCCATCCACCACAACAGTTTTCTCAGCTGTTCTCCTAGCTCAGCTCCTCTCTTCCCTCCTTGACAAGCTTAAACTCCATAAGTAATTACAAAGTCAATGCACTCGTGCCTAAGCCTCCGACTGTTCTTTCTTCATCACACTATTATGACACAGTCACTGCCTTGGTAACTGCTATGTGCCCCTTGCCTTCACTACCGTGCACATCAGTCTTTCAGTAAGTTCTTTTTAAAAAATACATTTAATATACAAAATAGGGAGGCACAGGATGGCATGTCCAGCCAATGAGCTTTACTCATATCTTTTCTTATATGACATCTCCCATCCCTTCTCTACTCCTGATCCCACACCTCTCCCCAAATATTTCCACCCCCTGCACCCATGTCACACACGTGTGTGTGTGTGTGTGTGTGTGTGTGTGTGTGTGTGTGTGTGTGTAGCTTAAGCTGGAATGGAAATCACAGAATGGTAGATGCCAGACCTCTGGGAAGTCTGCCAAGGAAAGCTGCAGACCTGAGGTAGAGCTGGCCAAAGAGAGGTCTGAGAACTTGAGTGAGGCAGAATAGAAAAGTTGTGGGATAATTTGTTTGGAGGAGGAAATTTCAGTACAGGTTGTGTTCTTATCCAAGTCTACAGAGAGAGTGTGTGTGTGTGTGCATCTTAGTTAGGGTTTCTACTGCTGGGAAGAGACACCATGACCACAGCAGCTCTTCCAAAAGAAAATTTAATTGAGTCGCTGATAGTTTCTGAGGTGTAGTCCATGATCATCATAGCAGGGCATGGCACCATACAGACGGCCATGGTGCTGCAGAAGAAGCTGAGAGTGGAGAAGAAGCTACTTCCTGTGCAGGCAACAGGAAGTTATCTGAGACACGGGGTGTGGCTTGAGCATATATGAGACCTCAAAGCCCTCCTCTATAGTGACACACTTCCTCCAACAAAGCCACACCTTCTAATAGTGCCACTCCCGTTGGGAATCATTTCCTTCCAACCAGAGAGCAAGAACAACAGGTGGAACAGAAGGATATGAAGATGTGTAATTTGTCAAGGAAAGAAACGCATATTCAAAACTACAGATAAGGGACTGACTACAGACAAAGCATCCGTAATCAGTAAAGCATACAAGTTTCTACATAAAAGAGGAAACGTGCAATATTTTGCCTTTCTTCTCCTATCATCTTCTCTTGTTCTCTTTTCCCACTCGTTTGAGACCCTTTCATCTTCTCATAAAGTCCCCATCTACTTTTGTGTCTCACACACACACACACGTGTGTATACACACACACACACACACACACACACACACACTTAAATTTATATTACACAAGAGAAAAGCATGTGATAGTTGTCTCTAAGTTTGTTTTTAAGTTTTGGGGGGATTTGGGGGGTTTTTTGTTTTTGTTTTGTTTTGTTGTGTTGTGTTGGGTTGGGTTTTTTTTGCCTGTCATGATTTCTAGTCCCATTTCATTTTCCTGCAAAGAACATAATTCCTTTATTCTTTATAACTGAAAATCGTCTCCATAGTTCATAGGTATAATATTTTACTTACCCATACTTCTGAAGATGTACATTGTGAATATTAATAGTACTGCAAAAAAACATGAACGTCCAACACATTCATGCCTTGGGTTTACTCCTCTGCCCATTCCAAGTGACTGGGGAAGCTATTAGTTTTGAGTGGTGTCTAGAACCAAGTGCAGACGGCTCTGCCACTTGGGTCATGTGATCTCATAGACCTGATGGCACTTGCGGTATCAGTGGCAGATAAGGATGCTATTTTGAGTCTTGGGCAGTACTCCGTGGGTGAATCACAATGGAGGTCCTTAGGATCTTAGAGAGAAGTCTCGCAGTCGTCTGCAGACAACACAATATGTGAGAGAGAAAACAGTCAATGTTTGTCTCCCTGAGTCTGGCTCATTTTGCTTAAAATGATCATGAGTTCCACTCAGCTCTCTGTAAAGGACATGTCTCATTGCTCTTTACGGCTGTCCAAATCTCCATTGTCTATTTATATCACATTTCCTTTACCCATTCTTCTATGAATGGAACTTGAAGATGTTGTTTATATCTTGACTATTGTGAACAATACTACAGTAAGCACGTGTTTCCAAGTATCTCTGGGAGGTGATGACCCCACAGAGAAGTAGTGTAGCTGGGTCACGTGGTAGCTCCAGGTTGTTGGACATTTGATTGCACTGTGTGAAGATGTGCCACTGTTCACTTTGCCTGACTATGGCACCTGGGTGGTTTAATAAAGAACTGAATGACCAGTAGAGTAGCTAGTCAGGGGAGAATAGGCAGGACTGCTGACCAGAAAGAGGAACTCATGGTTAGAATCTGGTGTGGCAGGAGACACCAATGAGACACAGAGGGAGCCAGATGTACAGAATGGAGGAGAGGTAAAGAGGCACATGACAGAATGTAGATTAATAGAATTAATTAAAGCTATAAGAG
>NC_022016.1:65921546-65942940 GCF_000317375.1 Microtus ochrogaster
ATATATATATATATGCATGCTCTTGTCTTCATGCTCACCAGAAGAGGGAATCAGATCCCATTATAGATGATTATAAGCTACCATGTGGGTGCTGGGAATTGAACTCAAGACCTCTAGAAAGGCAGTCAGTGCTTTTAACCACTGAGCCATCTTTTCAGCCTGGAATAATTCATATTACTAGTTCAACCCCATTGCTCATTAAAGGTATGCATAAATTGTCATAAATATCTTCTTGATGCAACATTAGAAGTTCATATGTGTCTAGAAATATATCCATTTCCCTATATTTTTCTGCTTTTTGAAATATAAGTTTTAATGTATAAACAGCTCAGTTACACAAATCATTGCAAACACTTATATCTAGCAGTATTTTTAGACTATCCCAATATATGTATAGTGATATATCATCATGGTCTTGATAGGCATACCCTAATATATGTATAGTGTTGTATCATCATGGTCTTAATAGGCATACATGCATTTCCTTAACAATGAATAATGACAAGCAATTTTCTTTCTTTTTTAAATATTTTGCTAAGTTGTGACTTATTTATTTCTTTTGTATTGTTTAGTTATTGTCTAACCAGACCATTAACAGAATTTTCCCTCTCCTTTCAAAAAAACTGTTTCAGTGAATTAATATAAAGATCAATTCAATATAAAAATAAAATATTCCTAAAAAAATAATAAAAAAATAAAAATATTCCTTAATAATCCTCTGGATTCTGTTGGTATTTTTTTAGTTCCCCTGGTTTTCCTCTCTACTTTTCTCAGTTCTATTTTTCTTTTCTTTCGTTAATTTGGCTAAAAATGTGCCAATGCTTATTTTTTTCAAAGGAACAATTATTTGTTTAATCAATTCTGAAGAAGGACGCTTAAAAGAAATCCCACACTAGCTCAGAATTTAGAATAATAGACAGATTTATTTAGGGGTAGACTCACAAATCAGAATCCTCTGCTGAAATGGAGAACAGAAACTGAATCCTGCAGCCAGAAAAGAGACAGGATGCATGCTTAACACAGGCATAAATAGTGTAAAAGGCCACGCCCCAGTGGGCAGGTCACTTGAAGGCTATTGGCTGTATGATTTCTTACAGCACAATTCTTTAAATTTCTTTATTAGTCTCCATTTTATTAATTGTTGTCCTGTTGTTTTATTACAGTTTTGCTTTTGTTTGTTTTGGTATGACTTGTTTATAATGACTGAGGGAACCATCATTAAATTACTTACTTTTATCTGATTTTAAAAATTATTTTAACGATTATCATGTGGAAACCTAATATGGTAGAAGCTTCCCAAAATACATAAATAAATAAAAGGAGTTTAAATGGAGTCACCATATAGTTGAAGAGACTGCACCCCAACAAGACACCATATGATACCAAATAAAATCCTCAGGATCAAGAATGGATTTCATCCTTCTGAATTGTTGTCCGAAGAGGTCATATAGATACCCCCCAAAAAATATTACAACCTATTGTCAATGCTATTGGTTACCTCATGAAGTCTGACAGTAAGACCATATTACTAAAGATAACAGCATACCTATGGCATAAAACATGCGGAAATCAAGCTGGTTCTGGCTGAAAAATTTCACCAGAAAGTACTACATACCCAAAGAAAGGAAAGTCATTCTCAGTCTCAACTAATTATGAACCCTGTGAGCTATAATAGTGACTTGATTGTACCATGTGCCAACTGGTTCAATAGAGACACAATGTTATTGGATTTAAGACCTATAAGATGGAACCCATACCTGACACTGTTAATGATTCCAAGGACCTGAGACTAGCTAGGTCATGGGCCTTACGGGAAAACTTTGCACTATTATTCTGTTAAACGGACACAGCAATAACGAGACTCCTAATGACATATTGCTATCCCCATAGATCAGTACATTACTCAGTCCTCATGAGAAAAGCTTCTTCTTGCAGTAGATGGTAATTAACATAGAGACCCACACCTGAACAATGCAGAAGGCGTGAAAAACTTTGGAGTACCTTAAATGGGATGTGTTCGTCAAACCTCTCCTCTCAAGGCTCAGGGAGCTATGCTAAAACAGAGTCAGAGAGACTTTCAAAGCCAGAGGGAGCAGACAACTGCCAGGAAACAGTGTTCTTCAGACACAGCAGGACCGATGCCCACACGAACTCAATCAGACTGTGACAGCATGCACAGGACCTGCACACCTGAAGCTGGACAAAAAGCTCAGCACGAAAAAGAAGATGGGCACCAATCCCTAGCTCTAGCTGAGAAGCCACTTGGAAATGAGAGTTTCTGGGAAAGAGAAACCCGGCTTTCCCCAGTGGAGCAGCACTGAGGATGTTAGAGTATTCATGCTCAGGAGTAGCTGGCCAGCAAAGAACAGACTCCATGAGGTTGTTTGCGGGGGTGCTTTGTTTTGAGTTTTGGTGCCTTTCATTTTAATTAATTAAATCTATTCATTCATTTTATATCTGGCAACAGTTTCTCCTCTCTTCCCATCCTTTTCCTGCCTCCTCCCATCCATCCACTCCTCCTCTGTTTCTGTTCAGAAAACAGCAGGCCTTCCATGGATGTCAACAAGCATGGCTTACCAAGTTGAGGTAGAACGAAGCTCCTCTTCTTGTATTAAGGCTTGGTGAGGCAACCCAGTATGGGGAATAGGTTCCTGAAAGCAGGGCCTGTTCCTATGGCTTTTTATATTTTTAAAGAAAAATAACACAAAGTTGGGTATGGAAAGAATCTGGAAGGAGTTGGAAGAGGTGAAAGAATAAGATCAAAATACGTTCTATGAAAAAAATTTTCAAAATAAAGTTTTTAAAAAGGTGCTTTTAAAATAAAAGAAGCAAGAAATATCATGAAATGTCCTGGAAACTGGGACAGGAAGGCCACAGCCACAAGAACCACTACACTACCTTCTGAGACTTAAGGATATGTTGTTGTTGTTACTGTTGTTGTTATTATTGTTGTTGTTGTCGTTTGGCTTTCTCATTTTCTGAGCTTATCGGGATATTCTAGTTTCTGTGACTCTTCTTAGAGGAGCATCTGCATGAAGCTCAGCTGCAAGGAATGGGGACACTTGGTGATGACTATTGTCTTAGTTACTGTTCTATTGCTGTGAATAGACACCATGATCAAGGCGGCTTATAAAAGAAATCATTTAACTGTAGGTTTGGTTATGGTTTCAGAGGGCAAGTCCATGACCATCATGGCCAAGAGCTTGGCCACAGGCAGGCAGCCTGGCACTGGAGCAATAGCTAAGACCTTACATCTGATCCAAAAGTTGCAGGCAGACAGGGTGAGAATAGGCCTGGTGTGGACTTTTAGAACCTCAAAGCCCATGCCCAGTGACACACCTTTCCAACAAGACCACACTTTCTAATCCTTCCTAAACAGCCCACCAACTGGGAACCAAACATTCAAATATCTGAGCCTATGGGGGCCATTCTCAAAGCACCACAATTATCAAATGGTTACTGAAGTGGCCCTGTCCTGTCAATGTGCCAATAGGACCAAGGATGAAGTCAAAACCTTGGTCACTCCTGGGTTCTATGAACTTCTGGAGGCAGAATACCAAACTTGAGATTCAGTGAAGCCTGTACTATCAGGGGTCTGTGGTTAGACTAGCCCAAAGTAACCCTGGGGACCTCAGAGTTATAGACTTTCTATCCTACAGAGGCCTTTAGCACCTCAGACATCAGAACCCTATCCCCACATTTACCTCAGATACCACTGAAACAAAAGCCCCTGTTTCTCAGAGGATCCTGGGCAGCTGGGGCTGCACTGACCTCTAAAGCCACTGGGATGGAGCACTAAGTGCTCTCTGGTTCCACATAACCTGGAGGTCTGGTAACCAGGAGTTTTCTGTTCCATCAGAAAGAACCCAGAGATCTTAGGTTAAACCTTGGTTATTTGCCATTGCTCCTTAGAACTCAAAAGGCCATAATGTCTGCCGAACACTGGCACTCCCAACCTGTTGCCTTCAAAAAGCCTAGAAGCTTTGCCCTGCTAATTTTTCCACTGTCATGACTAATCTTAGCTGTCAACACGCCTAGGAAGAGGTAAAAAATGTTATTATTGTTATTGCTGTTCTTATTAAGGTTTTTTTAATAAACATAAATGAGACTTAAAGATATTTAGGGATTTGTTGAAGTATGTCTTGTAAGTCAGTGACTAAACCAGGAATGAAAGTCAAGATTTTGAATTGTAAGAATGGACCAAACACAAGAAGTAAAGAAAGAAATCAACAAAGTAGACGCTATGATGATGGAGAATAGGGGCCTTAAATGTGAGAGAACAGAAAAGAGAAAAAGTACTTCTGGCCCATGTCTCTTTTGTTCTCAGACAGGCCTGGGATGTTGATGCCAATAACTCATCTGAAGTGTAATGAATGTGTGCTTTCCTTTCTTGTACAGATGTGAAATAGTTTCCCAAAATAGCCACAGCCAACTGCTAAAATCCCCAAGTTCCCAAACTCTCTCAACAGGAAGTAAGTGGTGGACATCCAGATGTTTCTCCTCCCAGTGTTTGTGCAATGTTTACATTTATCTTTCTTCTTGTCAGACCATGACTTTATAAAGTACTTCATCATGGCCATTGGTCAAAGATTCTAAGAAGGAAAACGAAGGGAAGCATGGATTCTTGGTGCCACGTGGCTCTTTAACAAACAGTATATCTCAAAAAGCACCGTGAGATCTACCGTTCCAGGAAATGTCTAGACATAGGAAATCCATCAAGTATGTGACTCAGATGAGATGGTCCCATTTCTGTAGAGAGAGAACTCACATAAGGGCATCCTTGATGAGCCCATCTTCTGCAGGTTGAAAAGAAAAAGGATCTGTCTGAAAATCCAAGTCTGCTGGAGGCATGCATATCCACACAGCGTTTTCTTGCAGAAAACGAGCAAGCATGGTACATGCACTACTGGTATCTGGTTATTCCTGACTTTGTGCCAGCAACTGGGTTTCAGGTGATCAGCATTTTGTATGCATGCACTCATCCAGTCCTCACAGTAGGTCTAGGAAGTGGGTATGATTTTTCTTGCCCTGGCTATATGGAAGAGGAAGTTGAAAGTCAAGAAATGGCCATAGTTTGAATGTGAACTATCCTCCATGCGTTCATGTATGTGAACATTTGCTCCACCAACTGGCCATGCTCTTTGGGGAGTTAGAGATCTTCTGGGATGATGACCAAGCTAACATAAGTGAACCCCTAGGGGTGGGTTTAAAGGTTATATCTGCTTCCGGTTTTGAACTGAGCTCTCTGTATCCTGGCCCCCTAAGATAAGAGACACTCTGCCACATACTCCCACCAGCATGAATGCTGCCATGATAGACTTTAAACTGTAAGCCAAAAGAAATTTTCCCTCCCTTCAGTTGCTTCTGGCAAGTATTTTGTTACAACAATAGAACACACACACACAAAAACAAAAGATGCTAACACATTAAGCAGTGTACTGAGTTAGACACCTGATAACAGCTGAACTAAAATGCAGTCTAAGTCTATCTGATCCAAAGACACGGGATTTCGCCTTTGTTCCAAACAGTGTGGGGATGACAACGTTAACTGTTAAAAAGAGTCCTTTCCCACCTCACCTGTAGCCGCTAATTTGCTTAGAAGATGAGCCACATCTGATTCCTTTCCTTCCTTCCTGACTGCTGGTGTTTTGTTCTTCCTCTGAACGCACGAAGCGAAATATAAAATGAGGGCTGGTGTGCCTGGCAGGTCAGAAGGATTAGCAGTGAAGGACAAAACGCAGGCTTGGATGCTGGAGGCCACTCTGCTGCCAGGTAGCTATGACCAGAGAGATAACCACTCACACTTGACTAATTGGTCTTTCTTCCTCTTTCATGATAATCGGAAGAAAACCTCACTTGTTTATCCCACTACTGAAGGGGACAGAGGGAGAAAAACTGAAAAATGAATACGGCTGATATTCTCTATTTGAGTCTGCGGTCCCATTAGCAGGTTTATGGTTTGAGTGTGGAGTGGTATTTAGTACGGAAAAGGCATTTTCTTTGTTTTATTAACTGAGAGTTTAATTTGTTTGTCCCCTTTGGCCCAGCTTGAGAAATGGCTGCATCTTTCAGGCACACACTGTACATAATAATAGTCCAAACAAAAGCCAGACATCTGCTCACCAGACCTGCCCCTACGTCCTCCTCAGCACCGAGGGAAGCATCTCCACCACGTCTCCGATTGGACTCTGCAGGAATGTTGGATCTCGGCCGTGGTTTGCCTCTCACCTTTCCTGCGCGTTTATAGGGGCCTTTGAAGTTTGTCTGAACAAACAGGGTCTCTGTGCTTCACTTATTTTTGAACCAACCCTGGGGCCTTGGTCCCATCAGCTCCTTATTAAGTGTTTAGTAATTTCAGTATCCACCTTTTGGTCTTGCTCGCTTTGCAAACATCTGGAAAGAATTAGCTTCCAGGCCTCTGTAACATACCTATTTTGTGGTTCTAGGAAGAGTTGTGTGCTAGGGGATGTTGTTCCCCTTAACGAGCTTTCTTTATGGTGTTTAACTGTAAAAGGGTCCCCTCGTTAATATTAGTAGACAAAGAGAGAGCAATGCCACTCCACCTATTCTGCAAGAGATATGTTCTGAGCAAGCCTTTCATGCTCAAAAGGAAAGAGAAAGCATGGAAATGAAAGGAAAATGCAAGATAAATTAAGTCATTATAATAGCAGTAGGGTAAAGTGCTTGAAATAGGTACAAACCTATACCCAACATATTCTATAGGACAAACCACTAGCCTTGTATAGCCTTTGAACAACAAAAACTAAGATTAAAGTACTGCCAGGTACAATGCAGTACACCTGCAATCCCAACACTCAGGAGGCAGATGCAGGGGGATTGCTGCAAGTCTGAGGACAGCCTGCACTACATAGTGGAACCTTGTTTCAAAAAAACCAAAAGCAAGCAGAAAGATTAAAATTTAAAATATATGTTAGGTTTTTTTCAATCAGGTATTTAAAACATAAAATACCTCATTAGTTATTTTATATAACTATATATTGAAAAGGTAATAATTTGGAAGTGTTAGATTAAATAAAATATAGTACTGCTTTCCCCCATTCCCTTTTACTTCTTCAATGTAGCTATTCAAAGTTTAAAGTTGTGTAAGTAAGTCACAACTGTGCCTTGTCTCCCACGGGACAGCAGGACGCTAGAGAACTGGACAGATTATTAGGCAGGATTAAAGTAGATCCTAAATGATTCCCATTTCTGGGAATCCACACAACATCACATCTGAGGCTTCTAAAGAACCTCACTGGATCACAACACCCAAGAGCAGGCAGCTTGCAGAAACTACCCATTCATAAGGTTGTCCATTTATTTGTTTGTTTTCAAGACAGAGGTTTAGAATCGGTTGCTAAATGCACTTAGGAATAAAATAATAAATAAGAAGATGATTGCAGGTAACTTCCAGGATTAACTAAAGGTCAAACACGCTTCATTAAATTCATTTTTAATTAAAAGACTAGACAGACAAATCTAGGAAATTACAGCAAAATGTCTAGTTTCAGAAAACTATGGGACAAGCCCACTAATGTGGCCGGTGGGAGTCCAGCACTTAGCTCTCTGAACGCCGTGTCAGAGAAACAATGGCCATCAACCAAATGCTTTCTTGTTTTATGTCTTCTCTGAATCCCACAGTGGGAAAGATGTTAAAATGAAGCCTGGTCTTTACGCCATGGGCGGCAATTAGTAGAGTCACAGCTGGTCAAAGTGAACAGAATAAGTGACTGTGGAATGCCCAGCCCAACTAGGACATCTACATCACATGATCTATATCACATGATCTTCCCACCAAACCCAGGCAATAGCAGGGAGGAGGTAGTGAGAAAACTGTGAGAGGCAGTGGTGATAGAGAACCACTGGGAACTGTGCTTTCTTGATAGGACGAGGCCATTGCCCTCATAAACCCACAGCCACTGTGGTTGCCGGCACGAGACCTGTACAAGACCCAGCCAGTCAATAGTCTAGCCTAGCCAGCATGGGGCATCATCCCTAGCTAAAGAGCTCTTGGCCGGTTAGGACTGCTGGGAGAAGTGAAGTCATTTTTTTTTTTTAGCAGTGTGGCCCATGGTAGACGGTTCAGGCTCCAGTGGATGACCTCACACCCAGGCACATATGGGTAGCAATAACTGTCCTCCACTGGCTATGAAAAAAGAAAAGAAGAAATGAAGTTTGGAAGCAGAGGAGGATGGAGGTGTCTGAAAGAAATTGGAAGGGGTGATCTGTTCTCAATACATTGTACTTACATAGGAAATTACCAATGAGTGAGTAATGGAAACTTATGGCTAACAGGATAGGAGCAGGTAAAGACAAACACTCATAAGAAGAACTAGATACTGGCTTTTTTGGGAACCTACTCTCTTTGGATGGATACCTTGCTCAGCCTGGGTATAGCAAGGAGGGCATTGAACCTTCCCCCAAAGCAATGTGCCTTACCCTCTCTGAGGAGTGGATTGGGGGTGGGGGTGGAGGTGGAGGTTAGGTGGAGGGAATGGGAGGAGGGGAGGGAGTGGGAACTGGGATTGGTATGTAAAATGAAAAAAGATAGTTTGTTTTCTTTTTAAAAAAAAAAAGAAAAGAAAGTCAACAAAAAAGGAAAAGAAAGAAAAACTAGAATTTTTTAGGATGTGGAGCATCACTGATCATGTAGGTCTGTGCTAGTGGGGCTCAGAAGACAGTGAGAAGGGTTGGGACTGTAGCCCAGGCTTGCCTAGCCCTTCGCTAGCCCTTGCTTAGCAAGTCTCAAGCTCTGGACCCAAGCAACAGTTCCACGAAGGAAACTGAGAAGCAGTAAAATGTTCAGTGAGTATCAAACATCCCATGTTCTCTGTGAGAGAGTACTCTCTTCCTGTTGCTTTCTTTTCCTTGTACACGGTACTGTGTTACATAAGAACATTTTCACACAGGATGGAAGGTACTTGTAATGTTCCCTTCATGCCCCACTGTCTCCCCCTTTCCCACCTTCCCTTCTCCTAGCCATGCCCTTTGCTCCTCCAGACAATTTCTCTTCTACTTTCACATCATATGTACATTTATGACCCTAGGCATCCATATATGACCTTATACACTTATATAAAATCTGGTTTCTACTTTCACATCATATATACATATATGACACTATGCATTCATATGTTACTTTATGTATCTGTAAAAAATCTGCTTTCTACTTTCACATCATATGTGCATTTATGACTTTATGTATCCATATAAAATCTGGGACCCAGAAATTAATAAAAACACACAACATTCGTCTTTCTGAGACCGGCTTCGTTCATTTTCGTAATTATTTATGGTTGCATCTATTTCCTTACAAATAACATTACTGTGTTTGTATTTATGCCTGAAAAAAAGGCCACTGTGGGCAGTGCTCAGTGGATAGGTGACTGTGACATGCTCCCTTAAGTGAGTATCCAGGAGTAGTGTAGCTAGGGCCTGTGGCAGATTGATTTTTAGACCTTGTTTGTTTGCTTCGATTTCATTTTTAATTAGCATACAGCATATTTGGTTTCTTTATGGCATTTCAAACACAATTCATTTCAGTCGGCCCTCCTCCTTCTCCATTCCCCTGACCCTCCTTGTGTCCCCTAACCCCAGGTGCCTTTTATCTGCTGTTCCCACACATGTGTCCTATCACCCCACTTCTTCCTCAACACCTCTTTTCCCCCTCTTCTGATCTGTTTTCTAGTTTCATGACCTATAGCCACACTTATCCATATATATATATATTAAAAGCTAGGATCCACATTTGAGAGAGAACATGTGGTATTTGTCTTTCCAAGTCTGGGTTATCTCACTTAATATAATAATTTCCAGATCTATCCTTTGTCCTGCAAATTTCATGATTTCATTTTTCTTGAAAGCTGAATAAAAATTCTGTTGAGTAAGTATACCACATTTTCATTATTCATTCATCGACTGATGGCTATCTAGGCTGAATCCATTTCCTTGCTATTGTCAATAGAGCAGCACAAATGGCCAATAAATAATATTTTTTTAAGTGTTCAATGTCCTAAGCCATCAGGAAAATGCAAATTAAACCTACTTTGATATTCCCTCTCAACCCAGTTAGAACGGTATCATCCCAACAAAAACGCCAGTGGATGCTAGTGAGGATGTGGGAAGAGATGAACGTTTCTCACAGAGGGCAGGAAGGTAAACTGGCATAGTTATTATGGAATTTTCTCAAAATATTAAAAATAGACGCTACCATATGGCCCAGTTATTCCACTCCTGAGCTTGTACCCACAGGACTCTGCATCCTACTTCAGAGATACTTGCACATAAATAAATGTTCATTGCTGCTCTTAGCCTGGTTTTTTTTTTCTTTTCAAAATATTGATTGGGCTGTATGTGGTGGTACATGCCTTTAATTCCAGCACAGAGGAGGTAAAGGCAGGCAAATTTTTCTGAGTTTGAGGCCAGCCTGATCTACATGTGAGTTCCAGGATAACCAGGGCTACTGGTGAGACCCTGTCTCAAAAACAAACAAACAAAACAAAAAGCAAACTGTATGTATGTATGTACATGAAATTGAAAATGAATGAGATTTATACTCTGGCAATGCTGAAGCGTGCATAGGCAACCCGTTTATAGCAGTTCTGTTGAACTTGCCCATATTGGGTTTCATAGTCTCATCCAAATTGGGTTTCATGGTCTAAGTTGATAAGGACAACTGACCAGCTCTTTTCCTCAAGACATACACATAGGTATCCATGTATTTTGTTTTCAGTACTGAGGCTTGAAGCCAGGGAGGGCCTTGAACATTCCAGGCAAACGCTTACTGCTGAAGTAAGCCACCAGCTCATTGCTGCTTTTCTTTTAGTTATTCTGGGATCCTTAACACTGATTTCCATGGTGACCAAACAAGTTGACATTCCAATAAGCAGTGTATACAGGTTTCCTTCAGTATGCCCCCCTCTCCAGTAGTTATTGTTTTAGTGACTGCCATGCTCACTGGGGTGGGATTTGGAATTTCAGTGTAATTTTCATTTGCATTTTTGATGTCTTCTGAGGTTGAACATTTTCTCATAAATTTATTAGACATTTGTACTTCATCTTTTGAGAAGTGCCTGCTGTTCATTTTATTGAGTTGTTTGACTTCTAGTTACTTAGTTTTTTGGAGGGTAGAGGAGTTCTTCATATAGTCTAGATTCTAATCTTCGGTCAGACATAGAGCTAGCAAAGCTAAGCTTTCCTTCCATTCTACAGACTGGCTCTCCACCCAGTGCTTCCTTTGCTGGGCCATAACTCCTAAATTTCCTGATATTCCTTTTGTCAGTGGTTTGAAATAGTTCCTAAGTAACCAGAGTCTTATTCAGATGTCATAGTCTATGCCTCTGCCTTAAAGTGTTTTCCTTCCAACAGTTTCTGAGTTTTAGGTCTTACATTGAGGTCTTTGATCCATTTTGAGTTGATTTTGTCCAGGTTGAGAGCCCAGGATCTGGTTTCATTCTTTTAGATGAGGTGACCAATTTTGTCAGCACCATTTGATGAGGAGGGTGTCTTTACTCCCGTTGCCTATTATGGCATCTTTGTCAAAAAATCAGAGAGTTGGAGCTTTGTGGGTTTATGGATAAGTGTTCCATTCTGTTTCATCTGTATGTCTATTTCTGTCCTAGGATAATTCTGTTTTATCTGTATGGGTCTGTAATAAAAGCTGAAATCAGGCATGTTAATATGACAAACATTCTTCTATTCTTATAATTTTGACTAAATTCATTGCTTGACAATTTCATAAATCTAGAAAGGGCATTCTAGTTACTGCAATCACCATCCTTTCGAATCTCCCTCCCATGAACCCCTCATCCCTATGTTCTCTCTCTGATATTCATGTTTTTTAATGAGGTTTGTAGTATCAGGCTGAATTCTTTCTTGTGCAACATTCCTCAAACCCAGCTCATGAGCAGCTGATTGTTCTTGAAACAGGCATTATTGTGCAGTTGGGCATTTCTTGTCTGGCAAGCTGGTATTATAAATCAAAGGACTAGCGACTTGGAAAAACCATTGATAACAACAGAGAGAAAGAGAGAGAGAGAGAGAGAGAGAGAGAGAGAGAGAGAGAGAGAGAGAGCGCTAGCCATTAGAGAGAAAGTTTCTAACTCAGTTCCTAATGTCTCTAAATATGATAAGCAGGAGTGTAGTGTCTTCAAGAAATAGAGTTTTAGCAACTAACTCTGGTGGGCAACCAAGAAAAGTAACAAGAGCCTGAATTATTCTGAAGGGGCTTCCCTGACCAGTGAGGAGGTGTACACGCCTGGCCCTGAATTATTCTGAAGGGGCATCCCTGACCAGAGAGGAGGTGTACACGCCTGGCCCTGGATTATTCTGAAGGGGCTTCCCTGACCAGTGAGGAGGTGTACACGCCTGGCCCTGGATTATTCTGAAGGGACATCCCTGACCAGAGAGGAGGTGTACACGCCTGGCCCTGGATTATTCTGAAGGGGCTTCCCTGACCAGTGAGGAGGTGTACAAGCCTGGCCCTGGATTATTCTGAAGGGGCTTCCCTGACCAGTGAGGAAGTGTACACGCCTGGCCCTGGGGGTTTTGTTTATTAACCCAACTCTTCAGAAGTAGCACTACTCAAACATGCGTGGTCCCTTCTTCCAACACTGCTTTTTTTTTTAACTTAAACATTTTAAATTGATTTTCAAGGAAGTAAGTTTCCACATGATCTTTTCGTGCAGCCTTAATTTTAGCTAATTCTTCCTCTCTCCCCCTCATCTCCCATTCCCCACCCCCAATTCTGCTTAAACTTTCTCACCTCTGTTTTGATAGCATCTATATTTTGCTCTCCTCCCTCCCTTAAAGCACCCCCTACCCCAACAGTCTATTGAGTTTTCTTACCTCTACAGGTATTCAAGCCTTCAGCACTGTTCTTTATTCTCAGGATTGCTTTTAGCCACTTCAGTCTCTTGTGTTTCCATGTCGACTTCAAGAATGTTTCTTTCTGTGAAGAATGACATTGGAATTTTAATAGGGATTGCACTGAATCCCTAAGTTACCTTTGATGGAGTAGTTATTTTGTGACCTCTTGTCTAGAAGGAAGGAGTGTTCCCTGCTTTAGATATCAGACGACTGAAGCAATGCATCCCAAAGAACTGGAATTTCCCAGGAATCTCAGGCTGGCCGGGGGAAGAAAAGGATGAAAACCTAAGCCGTGTAGCCAGAGGAGAAATTTGTCTTCTTGAAAGAGAACACCTTGTAGAGGAGGCTGGAGTTAGGACGATGGGACAGTGATGGACAATGGAGGGTGGGGCATGCCTGGACTGGGAATGCTTAGCTGGGTATAACTCTAAACCTTTGCCAGGACCTCCAGGGTGGACTTGGCAATGAAGAGAAAAGGGAAGTGGGTGTTACAGGATCCCAATGTGAACACAATGAATAAATCTTCATTTTTTGCTTTCACTAGTAATGTAGTTTTTTTTTAATTGGCTTACTAAGAATTACTGGCTGCGCCTGGCTTGTGAGAGCTTCCAGGGTCACAGGCTTTGACCCTAACACTAATAACATTTTTACAATATTAATTCCTATAATTTATCATTATCTTCTTTCCATCTTCTAGGTCATCTTCAATTTCTTCTGTGTCTTAAATTTTTCATTGTAAAGGTCTTTCACTTCCTTGGTTAGGTTTATTACAAGGGTTTTTTGGGTTTGGTTTTCTGTTTGAGAAATTGTGAATTAGATCATTTTACTGATTTCTTTCTTACCATGTTTATTATCGGTAAATAGGCAAGCTCCTGATTTTTCTGTGTTTATTTTGTATCCTGCCACTTTGCTGAGAGTGTTTATCAGCTCTCAGAGCTCTCTGGGTGGAGTCCTCAGTGTGTCTTGGCTATAGAATCCTATCAGCAAAGAAGCAGGCTTTCGCATCTTCCTTTCCTATGTGCACTCCTGCTTTCTCGTTTCTTCCCTTGCAGGTCTAGCTCACTCCTCAAGCGCTGCATTGAGTAACAGTAAAGAACATGGATGTCTTTGTCTTCCTCCAGATGTTAGTGCAAATGCTTTGAGAACTCTCTCCCATTTGACACTACACTGACCGAAGGATTGTTGTTTATAGCCTTTAGTGTCTTTTGATGTTTCGTTGTATTTCTTTTCTTTTTTTTTTTTAGGATGAATGACATTTATGGCTAATAACATCCTACCTGAGATGGTTCCAGTGTTGTCAAGAGAAATAACACAAAACTCATGCCTTTTAAACTTTTCCAGAATCCCGTTTTTTGTTTTGTTGGGTTTTTTAAATCTAAAAAGAGTTTCCCCTATCTCTGTTCCTCCAAGTTCTTCCTCCACCTCCTCTCCCATCCATATCGACTCCATCTCTGTCTCTTACTGAAAAAAGAACAGACTTCTAGGAGATAACTACCAAACATGACAAAATAAAATATAATAAGATAAAATAAAAATCACCATATCAAAGTTAGACAAGCCAACAGTGATATGTTTCTTATATTCCTAGATTCTTCCATGTTGTGACCATAAAGAGAAGTTGGATTTTGTCAAAAGCCTTTCTACATCTATTAATATAATTGTGTTATTTCAATCTTTAAGTCTATTTGCATGATTCATTACATTTATTGATCTGCATTAGTTGAACCATTCATTCATCTCTGGAAAGGGTTGAACTCACTTGTGGTAGATGACCTTTTAGAGGTGAGAAACCACAACACTCCTGCAAGAAGCCATGGTATATGGACAAGGAACTAGAGCTCAAAAATAACTCATGAACCTGAAGCCATGCAGACAGCGGAGGGTTGGGGGGTGGTAGTCTGGCCGAATCTACAGCCAGTTCCTCTATTCCTTCTTTGCATCCTACACAAAGGAGGAAGCTAAGTCTGAAGCTTAGCTGAAAATCAGGACAGAATTTAAATCCATCCCTACAAGTAAAGCCCCAGGAAGCTTAGGAATTGCCCACTTGGTGCAGTCTGACTTAAACAGCCTCCCTGTGATAGGGTCACTCCTAAAACACAACTCAAACACCGAGAAATAGCAGTGAACTTGAACTCCAAACCCTCTAACCTCAGTAAAAGGCTTCTCAGTGTTAACTCTGTCAAATTGATGGGGATGTGGGTTTTGAACTTTTGCTTAAAAAGGCAGGAATAAGCATAGATATGAGTCTCCGTTTCTTCGTTTGGAGCTGAAAGGGAATACTGGCTAATTCACAGTTCATTGCAAAGTTTGCATATGTTATCTCTGGATACGCACTGAGCACAATGGCTGATAAATCAGTGACCGTTCCATTGCGGTCCTCACCCAGGGAGGCAGGGTTGTCTTTCAGCCACACTGTCTCTTGCTTCTCCTCCGTTCAGAAGCTGGCATAGTACCTTGTAAAGGACAGATAAACCCGGCTTAGTTGCAACTGTGGTGCATGACTCTGGGTTCAAAACCCACTTCTAACAATAACTAAAACAAATTATCTATGCACATATCCATTGCAGTGTCAAGAAGTCAGGACACACTTTTGTCAGGACTAGTCGCTTCATGAAGATGAAGGAGTTTGTGAGCTCTCTGGTAGAGCACCCTAATGGTATACTTTGTGGTCTAAAAGCTCCGTTGACCTATTTGCTGTACTCTCCCCTTACCTACAAGGGATACAGGCAAGATCCCAGGGTAGAACTGAACCCGTACATAGTACTGAAGCATTGTGGTGGTTTGAATGAGAACTCTCCCTGTAGGTTCTTATACTTAAACACTCAGTTTCCGGTCCGTAGCGCTGTCTGGAGAGGGTCCATAACTTTTAGGAGTACAGTCCAGCTGAAGGAGCCTGTCACTGGGGCCAGGCCTTGAGAGGGGATAGCCCCATGCGTTCAGTTTGCTCTCTCTGCTTCTGGAGTGGGGATGAAGATGTCATCTTTCAGCTTCCTGCTCCAGTTGCCTCCTCCCCACCCCCACCCCCAGTTACAGATTTTCCCCTCAGGAATTTTAAGAGAAAAAGAACTCTTCTGTCAGTCACTTTTGTCATGGTATATTGTCACAGCAACAAAGAAGTAACTAATCAGTAACTGAAACGACCATATAGTTATGTGCATATGTATTTTTTCCTGCATATGCATGCTTATGGTAGAGCTCAGTTTATATGTCGGATACAGAAGGAAGCGAACACCAGTGACTGCTGATGAATGAGAGCCACTGTAAAACAACGCACTGTGAGGTGATGAGGCTTTATTCTGTTGTGTTTTTTTTCTCTCAGTCTTACTGTCCTGTACCCACTCTTCTTATGACAGTGTAAAACGATGCAATGCCTTCACGATCCGATGGAGCCAGACGAAGAGCATAGGCATCGCGATGCAGTGCCGGGTACCACTGATCCAGCAGGACAAGGCAAGCAGGCCACAAGGCTCATTAAGCTTAAAGAGATTCCGTAGCTTTTATGAAGGGCCTCGTGTCTGCCACCGCAGTGTGAAGTACTGACCAGTGGATTCATACATAGGCACGGGAGGGATCATGGTCTGAAGCTTGTCCCGGCTCAAGAGTTAGCCCCATGCACTCAGCATGAGTGCTCACTAACTCTCTCATCCCAGAACTGTCTCCCACATTGTGTGGCTTCATAGGCTCAGCCTGGAGTAACTGACTGCGTTTGTGTTTCAGAAACTGGCTATGACATCCACCTATGTGTTTTCCATGAGAGCTGGCTCTTATTTTGGTATACAGCACGTGCTGCCATCTGGTTTTTATTACATTGCATCAATCAGAGAGTAATTCATACTCTAAAATATTACAGCCGCGCTATTTACATAGTGAGGCACTAACTGAAAACAGTTTTGTTCTCTTCTGCTTTTCTATACTTTGCAAATTTCCCCTAATGAGCATGGAGCACTTTTATATTTTAAAAAATTAAGAATAATTTATCCTTGAAACAGAAGCATAGACAGAGAAACGTCTCTGGCCAGAGATGTTGAAAACCATACTCTGCCATCTCTGAGGACCATAAATTCATCTTCCTAGGGATGTGGCCACATTGTCGAAATTATGGTGTGTTATGGCATAATCTGTTTGTACACTGTGCCGTTATGTCTTTGCCAAGGCACCTTCTGATTGGTTTAATAAGAGATGAATAGCCAAAAGCTAGAAGGAGAGAGTAGATGGGATTTCTGGGGAAAGAGAGAGAGAACTCTGGGAAGAAGAAAGGTGGAGATGCCAGCGAGACTCTGAAGAAGTCAAACATACAGTACAGAGAAAAGGTAACCAAGCCACATGTTAGAACATAGATGAATAGAAACAGGTTAATTTAAGTTATAAGAGCTAGTGGGACAAGCCTACTCTAGGGCCTAGCTTTCATAATTAATAATAAGTCTCCATGTTGTTATTTTTCACAGGCTGGTGGTCCAAGAAAGTCCAAGAAAGCTTGCCACAATGGTAAACTTGCTTATGAGGGAGCCAGCTGAGATGGGACCCACATCTTCTCACAAAGGTTGTCTCAGAACACCTCCTTCAGTTTGAATTCTAGGATAAGTACGTGCACAATACTGGCTTTTCCAAAACCGGGTTTCCCTATATGGAATGATACACATATCATTCCATATACATATACATATATATATTCCATATACATACATATATGGAATGATACAACTCTCTGAACAACCACACATTGAACATCAGCTATGCTCAGGCACAATGCTGGGTGCCAAGGATTCAAAGATCATGCATGCCTCAACTGTAATAAGGAAGGTCAGTATGAGAACAGCTTTACCCTGCCAGGAGATGTGTTACATGGAGGCTGTATCTTACAGAGGCCAGAACATTTCAACAGCCGTAACTTTACAGTGCACATTTGCTCAGCACACAACAAACAGGTCGGTGGTAGAGGTAGGTATTGATGAAGGGGACCCAGAAGAAATACAAGTATGTGTGAATGTAAAACAGATGAGTCTACCTCTCTGAGCATGGGGAGATGTTATGCATTGTTAAGGTACAGTAAAAATCTATTAAAAATCCCTGCTGATTGCAATGGTAAGTTCTTTAGGTCTACGTAGGAAGCACTCCTGACATTCCGTTTCTTGACAGAAAGCAAAAGAGAGAGAGAAAAGACAGTAGGGGTTGGGGTAACTGGACTCTGTCCTTAAAAGTCGTTTGATTCTCTTACTTGCTGCTCTGAACAAAAGGACTGTAAGTCTAGGACAGCCCTACGCCAGCACTAGGCCATCTTAGATCACCCCATAGATGCCTTGAGACAGCTATGGAAAAACCGGAGCGGTTACCCCAGCTCCTGAAGGCACAGCCTCAACCTGGGCTGTTTGAAGTGGTCTGTACCATAACCTTGGCAAAACCTGACAGACTCCAGATGGCTCTGAAACCACTTCCACATTGACCAGAGGGAGAGCACCCGGTGGAAGGACTACGTGACTGATGCCGAGAGGTAACACCGAGATTGGACAAACTCAGAAACCTGGGTGGCTGGGGCTAGCACTAGGAAGCAGAGGTGTACTTGGCCCAAATAAGAAGCGATGGCTGTCGGCAAATAAAAATCTCTAGTTGATCCAAAGAACTGGCTGTGACTGGTCCACACACTGCTGCTTACACTCACTTAGTGCATCATCTGGAAGACACCTGGGCCCTGGCTTCTGAGCTCAGGCCATGGGCAACCATCACCTGACAGCTGAAAAGGAGGTTGTGGGACCCTCCCACCTGGCAGATGACCCCACCTACCTGCCATTGATCCAATAGTCAGAGGACTACCTCTCATTGTGTGATCCTGGATATATCCAACGCAAATTTCCCAGGTGACCTGCTGAGTGCCCAGCTCCTGAGCAGCTGTAGACCCTTTGATTCACATACCTGTCTCTGTACTGGAAAAAAAAGGGGGGGGGGCTATCAGTCAAACATTCAACAGGACTATCCTTATGCCAACACTAAGCTGTCTGGAACCTTCCGGATACCTTGAGACAATTATGAAAAGACTGCAGGTCATTGCCCCAGCTTCTGAAGATGAACAAAAGAATCCCTTTGTTCCACACAGTCATGCCAGAGATAAGCATTCCGAGTCATCCCAGCAGCCGCCAATGAGCGACAAGAGGTGGGCAGGCAGCTGCCTGAGTGTAGAAGCAGCTAACAATTTGAGAGTTCAGGAAGAAAGAAGGCACAGGGGCAGCGGGGAGAGAACAGAGAGCAGATAGAAAGCTTTATAGCTAAAGAGGAGACCTGCAGGCCCTGGGGACCGCAGAATTTTAGAGGGCAGTCTAGGAGTCCCCATATCAAGACCTGCAGGGGAATACCACTTGTTGTGGCTTCCACCTGCCTAAGGTGGCCAGCAACTACTGCCAAATACAGAGGGCAACGAAGGCTCTAAGGACCCGTTTTTAAAGCGTATCTCCTTGGCTCCCTGAGAGTTCTGTCCGTGTAGAACAAAGAGCCCTCCAGCAGCTAACTAGCACGGAAAGTATGAAACAGGGACTGGGGAGATCGCTCTGTGTAAGAGCACTTGCCGTGAATTCAGATCCACACTTCACACAGAAAAAGCTGGGCATGCGTGTAAGCCTGTAACCCCAATGCCGTTGGGGACAGAGACAGGAAGAGCCCTGGGACTTGCCGACCAGCCAGTCTAACTAAAGGAAACAAGAATGAGGCCCTGTCTCAAAGGCATACAACAGAAAGTGATACAGCAAGACACCTGGCCATCTACTGTGACCTCTGTGCACATATAAATGTGTGCATCCAAGCATACATGTGCTCTCCTACTACACATATACAACATGCACACACTACATCTGACTTTGGAGGAAAGAATAAGCATGAACTAACTAGCATATCACACTGACTGTCAGGACTCCAAAGCCTACCTCGTACAAGGTTCTCAAAGACATCATAATCCTTAGCCCAAGAAAGAAAAAAGGCTTATAACTAGGCCACTATGCCCTGCAGTTCTGTGACATACTAACCAGCCCAGTTGTGTACCCAGAAGGAGTGTGGGGACGATACAAGAAAACATAACCTTACCCTCCCAAGTGGCTTGACCATCAGAGAGTCACTTTCCTGCCTTTTGGTGAAGAATGAAGTCGAGGCTGTCCATTCAAGGAGAAATTGTATACCAGCGTAGGCATGACATTTTTGATTTTCTGGAGATTCTATTTATTTTTTTTCCAAAAGAAATTACTTTCTAAGACACTGAGGTAGGCAAGTACTTTCGGAATAGAACACCAACAACACAGGAACCACCCCCAAGAATCTATGGCTAGGACTACATGAAATTAGAAAGTCTCTGTACAGCTAAGGAAACTGTCAGAGAGTACATAGGCAGGCCACAGGAGAAAAAATCTTTACCAGCCATACTCGAACATGGTGCCAACGCACAGGAGCTGCAAAGAGCTGCAGAAATTAAACGCCAAGGAAATAAAAGTGCCAAGCAACAAGTGGACTGATGAGCAGAGTCTGCAGGTTGAAAAAAAAAAGCACAAGTGGCCAATAACTATTTTTAAAAAGTGTTCAGTATCCCTAGTCACTAGGGAAATGCAAGGAAAACCACTCTGAGGAGCCACCTCAACCCAGGGAGTACATTGTCCTTGAGAAGTCTGACAATTGCTAGAGAGCACGTGAGGGAGGGGAACCCGTGTTCACTGCTGATGGGGTGCAAATTAATACAGCCACTGTAGACATCAACATAGAGATTTCTCAAAAAAAAAAATGTAACACCATATGATCTGCTCTCCCACTCCTGGACATATATCCAGAGAACTCTACTGAGACCTGCCATTGAGATATTTGCATATTTGTGTTTTTCACGGCTTTATCCACTATAGCAAGGAAGTGGAACGAAGCTAGATCTCCATCAACAGATAAGTGGATAACAAAAATCTGGTAATATATAAATTAGAGTATTACTCAACTCTAAAGAAAATAAAATTTGCAAAAAAAATGGGTGGATTTAGAATGTAATAATATTAGGTGAAGCCACCTGATCTCCGAAAGAAAAAAAAAGTTCTCTCTTATGTAGATCCTATCCTATATTATAGCCTGGTGGTGGTGGTGCATGCCTTTAATCCCAGCACTTGGGAGGCAGAGGCAGTCAAATCTTTGAGTTCAAGGCCAACCTGGTCTACGTGTGACCAGTACAGTCAAGGATGTGTAGTGAGACCTTGTCTCAAAAGAAAGAAAGAAAGAAAGGAAGAAAGAAAGAAAGAAAGAAAGAAAGAAAGAAAGAAAGAGGGGGGAAATGATATGGAGACTAAGTCCTAACCATTGACTAACCTCTAATGTATACATATATGTATGTAAACAAACATACATATGGGTACAGTATAACATAGAGAAAGGAGACCAAGAAAGGGTGAGAGCAAGTGATGGGGAAGGACAGGACGCAGGAGTCATAAAGTATAGGGAACTGTTTTTAGTTTTTATTCTGCCATGGTTCTCTCTTCTCCCTTTCTCTCTTTCTTCTCCCATGTTCTCTCTCTCTCTCTCT
>NC_022016.1:65943040-65949259 GCF_000317375.1 Microtus ochrogaster
GGATCTCTGTGAGTTCGAGACCAGCCTGGTCTACAAGAGCTAGTTCCAGGACAGGCTCCAAAACCACAGAAAAACCCTGTCTCAAAAAACCAAAAAAAAAAAATAATAATAATACAATTGATAGTGAAGTGTATCATCATATAATCCTAAGCAAAGGCCCACAGAATGATCATACTAATTATATAGAACTTCACTGAGACGTATGGACTGGACAAGTGTGTATTCGAGCAGTGACCTTATTTTGATTTGCGTATCCATTTAAAACGAGTTTTATTCAGAAAAAAAAAAATGAAGTTACAGTCAGTGCCTTACCAGCTAGACAGCTAGGTAAGAGAAGACAGTGGTTTCGCCACCCAAGGTGCCTCCTGTCTTAGACGGGCTTGCCAAGAAACAAAAAAAAAAAAAGTGAGACCGTTTTAATCATTGCTGAACTCTCTTATAACATAGCAAAGGGAATCCCAAATGCCCAGTCAAATTGCCTTTCACTACATCTGAGTCACCCACATCATGGCTCCTCCTCCTGATTTCCTCCTCCTGCTTTCTGTGTGCCCCCCCCCCACCCCTTCCACCCTTCCACCCTTCCACCCTTCCAAATCAAAGCTCTCCCCTCCAGCTGGGACTCCTCCTTCCTTCCTTTATTCCCACACCTGTGACTGGTGCAGCTCCCTCTGCCCTCCCAAAGTAAATCAGTTTCCCCTTTCTGGCCCCTGTTCTAATCACTGCCACTGAATTTTTTTTTTATATTTGTGGCAGCAGTTTAATAGGTGGGTCGGAGGAGGATTCTTTGCCACGGCCAGAATGCCCCTGAGAAAGATTCGTTTCCTTGTGGTCTAAGCAGCGAGCACTTCTACACCTGCTGGCTACGTTTCTTGCGATAGCTCCCACATTTTAGGCCACTGCTCACTCTAAAAGCATAAAACCGGTGTCTTTCATTTCGTCCACCGCTAAGCAAAGCCTGTGTCCTGCAGGCGGCTTTGTTTTTAATGCCATCTTCCCATAGAGTAAGGACCCTGACCTCTTCATTAGCCATTAGCACTGTGTCTGGAAAATGGGACGAACTCACGTGTTATTATATTTAATATTTATTAAAATGAATTTAAATGTGCCTAAATTTCCTAAAGTGTTTTTTGTTCTGAAACCATGTCAATAAAGCCATAAAACCTAGAACACACACAATTGCGTTCCGTCCTGACTCCAGCCGCCATACAAGTGGATCACCAAAAAAGTCCTCCCTGTAGAAGTTTTGCCAAGAATCTGGGAAAGGGAGAAGCTGTCGTTTTTTTCCTTGACTTTGACCAGACACAACCCAAACCCCATTCTGGCATCGGAAGAGTTAATCTGCTGCCATCTAGTGGCTCTTAGCCAAGATGCAGGTCACTCAACTCTCAGGAGAGGGAGAAGGGTTGGAGGTGGGGTGCCAGGATTCAGGGGCGGGTCTCTGTTCTCCGCCACTACCAGTGGAGGCTTTTATGAAAATAAATCAATCTCTCTCTTTCTTCCTCTCCCGGCCCTCCCTCTCTGTTTCTCCACCCACCGCCTCCCCCCACCCCTTCTCTGTGGCAAATAGGGCCTGTTTCCTGCCGACCTGAGGCAGGGTAGCAGCGCAGTCTGGGACCTCTTGCAAGTTTTCCGCTGTGGGGTGCCGCAACAGCTGTGACCCTTTCTTGATTTTGATGTAGACTTCAAGGGCGCCGTCCCCAGCAGGGGAACATTTTTACCTCAGGAGCCTATTCACTTTGGTAGCCTTGGCAGGGAAAGTTCCAGAAGCTTTGATTACACAAATACCTCTGCTAGGTACAGGCCCGGTCTTGGCAACCTGGGGAGAGAGAATGTGCACGTAGGCTGATTAAACCAAACGACCTGTTTCCTTTGCTGGGGCTGGGGGCTGGGGGTCTTCGGCTTGGAAATGATGTTTTCCCTTGGCTGCGTTGCCTGGAGACTTGGAGGGTTTAATTAGGGCTGGGGAGGATTTTTGGCTTCTGCAGCTGCCTTGCTCTCCCCCAGGGTTGGAGAGTGAGAGTGTGTGTATGGGGGGGGGGGGGAGAAAAGGAGAGAGAGAGAGAGGGAGAGAGAGAGAGAGAGAGAGAGAGAGAGAGAGAGAGAGAGAGAGAGAGAGAGAGAGAGAGAGAGAGAGAGAGAGAGAAAGTAAGCCCGGAGGCACAGGCCAAAGTGTCTGGGAAGTGAACTCCCTATGCAGTTCCTTCGACTTCCATTGATTTCACTTAGTAACTTAACCTTCGGAACCACAGTGAGCCTGTGGGGTTTCTGTGTCACACCCTGGAAACTCGACAACTCACTGGAAGTGGTGGCTCTAACTCTCCTCCTTCCTTCTAGGGCCCTGCTTTGGAAGCTTGCCTAAACATTCCCAAGCAAATACAGGAAGGGCTGCCCTGGGTCAGTGTCTCCCTGACTGTGAGTTCTGAGGAAGAAGCCTGACAGCCTAGGTAGTTACTGCACTTGGTTAGCAAAAAACAAACCCAAACATAAACCCGTCGTTGTAATCCTCCCTTGTCATTAGTGTCCTGTATTCATCTTCCACGTTCGGGAGGATGGGGCAGAATTTCCCTGCTTGCTTTTCTGTAGCGTGTATATGCTTACAGTACATACTGTTCTGATTATATAAGGATTAAATACATAAATACAACCCCTCAGACTCCAAGTCAGGTTTTCTAGCTGTGGTCAGGGAAGATTTTGATACATTGTCTGGTCTATCTCCTCTACGGTACACAGGCAAAGAGACTACAAACATGTCTGCCACCTTGTCAGAGCAGCCTGGGCAGACAGGGATGGAGTAGTCAGTGAAGACCAATTAATCATCTCTCAGAAACCGGAAGACATCAGAGGTACTGCGTCCAGACCAGGTGCTGTAAGGGAGGGGCTTTCCACTCCTCCCCCAGCTGCTGTTGTGTTGTCTGTCTTAGCTTATGGATGCATGGCTCCCATAGCGTTTCCCTGTGTGTCACTAAGCCCAAAAAAAATTGATCAGAATATTACTGGTACTGTATTAAGGCCCATTCCAGTGACCTGAGTCTTAAACCATCCCTGCAAAGGCTGCTCTCTGAAGGACCACACATTCAGAATTATTCCACATCAGCTCAGGTGAGGAACGTTAACCCTATCACTAGGCAAAGCACAGCTATGTGTACTTGGTGCTACGGTAGAACTCAGGAGAGGCTTTTTAAGATCTATTTTTATTGAACATGTTAAATCGGGATTGATGGAGGCTATGTGGAAGTAAAAGAAAGACAGGCCTCTCCAGAAGCAGAGCCTTTCCTTTAATCAGAACAGTCAAAAGGCCACAGTCTCTCCGCAAACGTGGAGTCTCCACACACAGGGCATGGGGTGCTTGGAGGTTTTATTGGATGGAAAAGAGGGACCACAGGGGTTGGAAGATTCACCAGCAGTCTCAAAGTGGTAGATACTACTCTCATAGAAGTCTGTTTGTCCTCTCGGCAGAAGCTCCAGGACCCTACAGAGTGTTCTCGGAGACCTCAGCCTTCCTGCCCAGGGCTTCTCAATCCACCTGAGGCTTTGGGGTCATTAACCCTGTAACATGTACATGAGCATTTGCCTGTGGTATGTTTGTGCAGCAAGCACACTTGCAGTGCCCATGAAGGCCAGAAGAGGGTATCAGATCCCCTAGGACTGAAGTTAGAGATGATTATGAGCCGCCATGTGAGTGCTGGGAAGTAGGCCTGGTCCTCTGTAAGAACATCAGGTCCTCTTAGCCAATCATCACCAGGAAGGAATGTTAAAAACAAATAAAATTGAAATGATACAGCACATGACTTTAACTGCTATTTTTTGTTTTGTTTAATTGC
This sequence comes from Microtus ochrogaster, assembly GCF_000317375.1. NCBI lineage: Eukaryota > Metazoa > Chordata > Mammalia > Rodentia > Cricetidae > Microtus > Microtus ochrogaster. The sequence continues at coordinate 65,946,862 of NC_022016.1, forward strand.
AATTTTTTAGCATCATATGAATATATAGAAGCAGAGAAAAGAATGGTGGTTACCAGAAGGTATGCAGAGGCAGAGAAAGTGGGAAGACACAGGTCAAAAGTTGCAAACTTCCAGTATGTTGGAGAAGCCTATAGAGCTAATGCATTTGATCACAATCAGACTTAATAACATGGTATTGTACACTGGAGATGCACTAAGGGAGTGGAGTTCCAATGTCCTCACTGAGCACATGGGTGAACACACACATAAGCACATGCAGAAAATTTTTTACTAAAAAAAATCATTTCATGAAGTAAATGCACGCTAAAATATCATGCTGTATACATTGAATGTATACAATAAAAAGAAAAGATACCTATGCATTATTCAATATACTAAGAGAACTCACAGTGCACATCCACACACACCATCTTCTTCTCATAGTCTGTGAGTACCTGGTTTTCACATGTGGATCCCACGGCCTAATTTTTATTTTCTTTCTCTATGCAATTCTCTTAGATTAGTGTTGTGCTGCCTCCCAACCCCCGTTTATCTGTGAGAACACAGTCAGAGCATCCTACTTAGAACACAAATCCAGGCTGGGAGGCGGCTCAGCCAGTAGGGTTCTTGCAAGGAAGTCTGAGGACCTCTGTCCCGTCCCTGGGACCCACATGGAGGAAGGAGAGGACCAAAGCCCGAAAGTTGTCCTTTGACCTCCACATGTACAATGTGGCACAGACAGGTACACACATGCATGCCCACACTGTGGCAGGCACACACACACACGGAATGGAACCCTGCATATACACTTTCTTGCTAGCTTGTGCTTTTACTTTAGTTACTTCACTAGACTGAACCAGAAACATCATCCTATGCACAAGGATTTTCCCCGCCATGTCTTGTTCACAGTCTAATCTTACTATAGGCTGTACCAGGGCTACTGTGTAGAAGAGAACCAAAAAATGTTGATGCAATAAATTCCATTTTGCCTTAGATGTTCTCAAGATAAACCAGCTGCTCAATAATGAGAGCTTTGGGCCTAAAAGGTATTTTCTTTACCTGGAAAACTGGACTTGGCACCTATCTTTCCCTCTCCCCTGTGGAAACAGCCCTGGGAGTCCTCAGGTCGCTGGGGCTGGTGATCAAACTGCTCTCAGCTCTTTCTAATGGCCCTAAAAGCAGAAGGTCCTGAAGATTACAAAGAGAGATGGGAGCACTTCCTTTTGTTTTGCATAGCATTCAGGTTGTAGTGACAGGTGACAGAGCTAGCAAGTCACGTGACGGTGCTCATAAAATGAACTGAGCAGGGTCTTCTCTGTTGAGGAGTTACGGCTGTAGTAAGACATGGAAAGGTCACCCCAGATTTTTTTTTTCTCAACGATACTGTTACTTGAGAAAAAAGAAACGTGGAGTCCAGTATCTATGAGAATTGGATGTTTCAAACTGCCGCTGTTTGTCCCGTCGTGTGGAAAATGACACCGGTAAACCAAATGCCCTCTAAGGCAGCTCTCAAATGCTCTGGCCTTGTTCTAGGAGTCTATGTAAGAGTTTTTCACAAGAGCTTCTGGCTTCTAGAAAATACATTGCTCTTGAGGAAATCAAACTTTTATTGCAGGGTTTAAAAAATATATAAACACCTTTATGTATCTGGCAGGGAATTCGGTGATGAGCACTATAAGGGTGAGATCTGCCAACAAACTCGCCGCCCCAGCTCAACAGTTAGCGCTCAGCTCAGCATCTACTCACAATGCATTCAAGAAACTGACACCTTCATAGCAGCTTTAGAGGAGCTTTGCAGAGAAGCAAAAGTGAACTAGCGCCTGCCTACAGGGAAATAATAAGATCCCTACAAATCAAAATTTAAAACAAACCTAGTAAGGTGACTGTGTACTTTGTGTTATTATTTAGTCAGGGTGAACTTCCTCCTCCTTCCGACACTAGCTTTCAGTTCCCTTCCCAACAGTGCTGGGTCTAGCCGTGCAATTTACTTTGGTCAATGAGGTGTTTGTGGCTATGGAACTTCTAAGTTGTTTTCCTGTTAACTTTATAGGCTTATTATCTGCCTTGAAGCATCACCTGGATAGCTCATGTTTCCGCAGCCTGAACTCAAAAACCAAAGCGACAATAAACAAAAAATATCAGATTTGTATTTTAAATGCTTATAAACACAGCAGAGATCAACCAAACCCAGTCAAACTTTAGATGCTCTACAAGTTTTTAAGTACGAGAAGAAATGATGTTAATGTTGCTCTTAGGCACAATAACACAGCATTACTGTGGGAGAAAAGGCTGGCTAATGCAGAATGCACCATTCGAGACACTACAGGCAGGCAGATAAGGGTACAGTTCCTAAAGTGCAACATACCTTCTTTTAAATCTTACTCCTGTTGTTTACTAGAGATGCGATATGTTTTTTTTT
>NC_022016.1:65949449-65953344 GCF_000317375.1 Microtus ochrogaster
GAGCATCCTACTTAGAACACAAATCCAGGCTGGGAGGCGGCTCAGCCAGTAGGGTTCTTGCAAGGAAGTCTGAGGACCTCTGTCCCGTCCCTGGGACCCACATGGAGGAAGGAGAGGACCAAAGCCCGAAAGTTGTCCTTTGACCTCCACATGTACAATGTGGCACAGACAGGTACACACATGCATGCCCACACTGTGGCAGGCACACACACACACGGAATGGAACCCTGCATATACACTTTCTTGCTAGCTTGTGCTTTTACTTTAGTTACTTCACTAGACTGAACCAGAAACATCATCCTATGCACAAGGATTTTCCCCGCCATGTCTTGTTCACAGTCTAATCTTACTATAGGCTGTACCAGGGCTACTGTGTAGAAGAGAACCAAAAAATGTTGATGCAATAAATTCCATTTTGCCTTAGATGTTCTCAAGATAAACCAGCTGCTCAATAATGAGAGCTTTGGGCCTAAAAGGTATTTTCTTTACCTGGAAAACTGGACTTGGCACCTATCTTTCCCTCTCCCCTGTGGAAACAGCCCTGGGAGTCCTCAGGTCGCTGGGGCTGGTGATCAAACTGCTCTCAGCTCTTTCTAATGGCCCTAAAAGCAGAAGGTCCTGAAGATTACAAAGAGAGATGGGAGCACTTCCTTTTGTTTTGCATAGCATTCAGGTTGTAGTGACAGGTGACAGAGCTAGCAAGTCACGTGACGGTGCTCATAAAATGAACTGAGCAGGGTCTTCTCTGTTGAGGAGTTACGGCTGTAGTAAGACATGGAAAGGTCACCCCAGATTTTTTTTTTCTCAACGATACTGTTACTTGAGAAAAAAGAAACGTGGAGTCCAGTATCTATGAGAATTGGATGTTTCAAACTGCCGCTGTTTGTCCCGTCGTGTGGAAAATGACACCGGTAAACCAAATGCCCTCTAAGGCAGCTCTCAAATGCTCTGGCCTTGTTCTAGGAGTCTATGTAAGAGTTTTTCACAAGAGCTTCTGGCTTCTAGAAAATACATTGCTCTTGAGGAAATCAAACTTTTATTGCAGGGTTTAAAAAATATATAAACACCTTTATGTATCTGGCAGGGAATTCGGTGATGAGCACTATAAGGGTGAGATCTGCCAACAAACTCGCCGCCCCAGCTCAACAGTTAGCGCTCAGCTCAGCATCTACTCACAATGCATTCAAGAAACTGACACCTTCATAGCAGCTTTAGAGGAGCTTTGCAGAGAAGCAAAAGTGAACTAGCGCCTGCCTACAGGGAAATAATAAGATCCCTACAAATCAAAATTTAAAACAAACCTAGTAAGGTGACTGTGTACTTTGTGTTATTATTTAGTCAGGGTGAACTTCCTCCTCCTTCCGACACTAGCTTTCAGTTCCCTTCCCAACAGTGCTGGGTCTAGCCGTGCAATTTACTTTGGTCAATGAGGTGTTTGTGGCTATGGAACTTCTAAGTTGTTTTCCTGTTAACTTTATAGGCTTATTATCTGCCTTGAAGCATCACCTGGATAGCTCATGTTTCCGCAGCCTGAACTCAAAAACCAAAGCGACAATAAACAAAAAATATCAGATTTGTATTTTAAATGCTTATAAACACAGCAGAGATCAACCAAACCCAGTCAAACTTTAGATGCTCTACAAGTTTTTAAGTACGAGAAGAAATGATGTTAATGTTGCTCTTAGGCACAATAACACAGCATTACTGTGGGAGAAAAGGCTGGCTAATGCAGAATGCACCATTCGAGACACTACAGGCAGGCAGATAAGGGTACAGTTCCTAAAGTGCAACATACCTTCTTTTAAATCTTACTCCTGTTGTTTACTAGAGATGCGATATGTTTTTTTTTTACTTTATTTTATTTATGTTTTGTTTTATTTTGTTTTTCAAGACAGGGTTTCTCTGTGTAATTGTCCTGACTGTCCTGGAACTTGCTTTGTTGACCAGGCCGGCCTCGAACTCAGAGATCCGCCTGCCTCTGCCTCACAAATACTGGGATTAAAGGCGTGTGCCACTGCCGCTCAGCTATCTTTTATTGTAAAAAATAGCTTTCCCTATTATATATGAATGTGCACCAAGTATATGCCTGGTGCCAAAAGAGGCTAGAAGAGAGTGTCAGATTCCCTCAAACTGAAGTTATAGACAGTTGTGAGCTGCCATATTGAGACTGGAACTGAACCCAGGTCCTCCTAAGGAGCAGCAAGTGGTTTAACCACTGAACCATCTCTTCAGCCCTGGGGCTGCTAACCTCCTGAAGGTTTACTATCTTCATCTACAAAACAGCTAGACAGACAAGAAAGACACAGCCCCTAAAATAACAACAAGAAGAAAGAAAAAAGTTGACAAAAATAACAATGGAGCCCAGCAAGCTAAAGGAGGAAAATCTTATTTTCTAAGTTACATTATTAGATTCAGGTATTCAGTTCTGTTTTGTTTTGCTTTTTAAAAAAAAAAAAGGCATAGAAATAAGAAATGTGATCTGTTCTAAGGAAGAATAAGTAAATTAATAGAAATTATCCCTAAAGAAGAACTATTGGGAGATCTATAAGACAGGAACTTTAAAGCAATTTTCCTAGAAATACTCAGAAAAGTAGAAGATAATGTGGGGAAAGTCCAGAGAACAATGTAAGAACAGCAATGTCATAAAGAAGTAGAAAATGTAGAAACCAAAAGCAAATTCCAGAGTGGAAAAAGACAGTAAGTGAAAGGAAAACGTCGCTGCTGAAGCTCAAAGGCAAATTAGAGCAAACAGGAAATGAAGCAGCATACTCAAAGGTAGAGTTGAAAGCTACTTCCCAAAAACAGCCCACAGAAGGTTCTGTGCAATAGCTTATATTTAAAGCCAAAACACTAAGTCTTTAAAATATCCAAAATTATCAGACTAATGTGTTTCTTAGATTACGATTAAATAAAACTAATAGCATGAAAAACAACACTTAAACAAATGCATGGAAATGGAGCAATATCATTTTAAATGATCCTTAAAGACAGAGAAAAAGGAAAAATATCCAAAATCAAATGAAAAGTAACTTATTAGAGCCTAAGGAGAAAAGGTTAAACTACAAGTGTTTAAATACATATGGGACAAGAGATATGGTAGAACTTACTGCTTTTACAAAGGAGTTTAATTCAGTTCCAAATAGCTACATTGGATGTCTTACAACTACCTACAACTACAGTTCCAGGGGGTCTGATGCCATCTTCTTGTAAGCAACTTCACCTTTTCATGTTCATGAAAAAATAATAATTATAATAACCAGGGAAATCTCAAATAAATAACTTAATGATGTACCTCAAGGTCTCAAAAAAAACAAAAATAAGTCAAACCCAAGAGCAGAAAATAACAAGAATAGTGAAGTCAAGACAAAAGCTAATTAAATGAAGACAAAAAGAATAATACAAAGAATCAATAGAATAAAAAGTTGGTTATTAGAAAAACAAAAGCAAGATTGGCAAATACCTGGTCAAACTAACCAAAAGAGAGAAAGTTCAATTTAAGAAAACTGTAAATGAAAGAGAAGGCATTATGATCTACCAATAAAATTCAAAAGATCATTAAGAACTACTTTGAAAACTTATATTACAAAAGACTAAAGAAAATAATTCCTAGATACATATTGTTATAATTCTTCTTGTCTGCCTTGTCACCTGGGTACCCTGTCCCTTTAAGAGACAAATTTTGCCCACCCCCAATCTCCTTTCTGCCAAGACAAGCTGATCTCACACCTCCTCTCTTCCTCTTTCTCTCTCTGTCCATCTTCCTTTTGAAGAGACATGAAGAGACAGCCTCTGCCTTCTGTTCCCCTTCTTCTTCTTCTTCTTCTTCTTCTTCTTCTTCTTCTTCTTCTTCTTCTTCTTCTTCTTCTTCTTCTTCTTCTTCTTCTTCTTCTTCTTC
>NC_022016.1:65953849-65959292 GCF_000317375.1 Microtus ochrogaster
ACTTCCTCCAATAACACCACACCTACTCTGGCAAGACCACACCTCCCAATACTGCCACTCCTTTGGGGATCATTTTCTTTCAAACCCACCAACAGTTCTGTAATAAGTAATGACACTATGGCAGTAGCAAAGAGCCTTTCAACAATGAAAAGCCTAGAACCAGACAGACTTCCTGCTGAATGCTCCCAGATCTTCTTAGAAGAACTAACATGAATCCTACCTGAACTGTTCCATAAAACAGAAGAAAAATGAGCCAAATTCATTCTATGAAGCCTGTATTATGTCACTACCAAAACCAAATAAGAACACACAAAGAAAACGATAAACTGTTTCTCTGATGAGTAAAGACACAAAACTTCTCAATAAAACACTTGCATGTTTAACTGAAGAACACATTCACACATCACAACCAGGGATACAAGGAAAGTTCAACAAACGCAAATCTATACAACTAATAAAGCAAAGAAAAGGCACAAAAATCACATGATCATTACAACAGATGCAGAAATGACCTTGGACAAGGTCCACCCTCCCTTCATTTCAACGCTGCAAAGAAGCTACAACTAGGAGCAACATAAACCTGTATACAACAAACCTACAACCAACATATGCCAAATGCGAAAAAAACTGAAAATCTCTCATTCCTCAGGAATAAGACAAGAATACTTTCTCTGTTCTTACTCAATATGATGTTTGAAGTCTTAGCTAGAGCAGTAAGACAAATTAAAGTGATATAAACCAAAAAAAAAAAGTAGTCACGCAATCCCTATTTGCAGATGACATGATTCTATACTTAAAGACCTACAGGCACGACCAAGTTTTGTAGGACTGAGAAACACTTTTAGCAGAGTATCAGGATAAATATCAATATACAACAACCAGTAATTTTTCTAAGTATCAGTAACAACATTGCCAAGAAAAAAAAAGTCGAATTTTAAAATCCCATTCAAAAAAAAAGCTTCATTTAAAAAAAAAACTAGAAATAAGTATAATGAAGAACATGAAAATCTTTATAGTAAAAATTTTAAAACACTAAAAAGGGGATTAAAGAAGACATTAGAAGATAGATTGGTAGAACTAGCACTGTCAAAATAGCTGCTACCAAACGTTATCTACATATGCGATACCATACATCAAAATTCTAATAGAATTTGTCCTGGTTAGCTTCTTATGTCAACTTGATGCAACCTAGAGTCATTTTAGAGTCTCAGTTTTAGGACTATCAGATAAAGTAGGCCTGTGGCCATGTCTGTGAGGGATTATCTTGACTGACTATTGACATAGGAGGGCCCAGCCCACAGTGGGCAACACCATTCCTAGGCAGGAGGGGCCTGAGCTATATTAGAAAGCAAATCAGAGAAAGAGTCATTCATCAGTGCTCCTCCATGATTCCTGCATCCTGGCTCTGCCTCGGGTTCTTCCCAGTGATGGGTTGTGACTTGGAAGTATAAGCCAAATAAATTCTTCTTTCCCCTAACCTGCATTTGGTCTGAGTGTTTCATCACAGTAACAATGGAAAATAGAACTAGGTTCTTCACAGAACTAGAAAAAAAAATCTGAAAGGTAGCATGAAAACATAACAGACCCCAAATATCAAAGCAATCCTTAGCGGAATGAGTAAGGCTGATTGTACTATAGAGTTAGAGTAACAAAAACAGACAAGCAGATCAATGGCATAGAACAATGGACCCCAAAATAAAGTCATGAATTTATAACACCTGTTCATAACATACATCTGAAAAAAAACAATAAATGGGACAAGAAAAACTGGATATATGTATGCAGAAGTATGAAACTAGACCCATATCTCTCACCTTGAACAAAAATCAAATCAAAATAGATAAATATCAAATGTCTCAATAGAAAAATCTGAAACCCTGAAAACACAAAAGGCAGACACTTTGAGATAACTGCACAGACAAGGGCTTTCTGCAAAACCTCTCCAGTCATTCAGGAAATAATCACAATGATTGACAAAAGGAATTACACAAAATTAAAAAGCTTTAACACAGCAAAAGAAATATTCAGGGGAATGAAGAGACAGCCTACAGAATGGAGAAAAGCCTTGGCCATTATATACTGCCAAGGGATTATTATATAATATCTATATAGAACAACAAAAAAAAACCCTAAAAACTAATCACAAAAAAAAATCAATTCAGCCATCAATAAATGGGCAAACGAGTTAAACAGTTCTCAAAAGAATTACAAATGGCTAAAAAGCATATGAAGAAAAGCTCAACCATCCTTACTTAGTAGGCAATTGTAAATCAAGGCTACATTGAGAGGATGAAGAGATAGCTTTGTGGTTAAGAGCACTGACTGGTCTTCCAGAGGAGCTGGGTTTGATCACCAGCACCTACATGACAGTTCATAATCACAGCTCTAGTCCCAGGGGATTTGACACGTGATTCTTGCTTTTACAAGCAGCAGGCCCACACATAGCGCACAGGCATACATACAGGCAAAACACCCAAATACATGAAATAAATAAGTTATTTTAATAAACTACACTTAGATCCCACCTTACCCCAGTCAGAGCAAATACGAGTGAGGATGTCAAGGAAAAGAGAATGTTTATCCACTGCTAGCGGGAATGTGAAGCAGTGGAAGCCAGCGTGGAGGTTCTCAAGCAACTAAAGATTGATCAAAAACTAAAGATTCAACCCAGCTGTTCCAGTCCTGGGCATTTACACACACAAAAACAAAATCCAAGTCAGTATGTAAGAGATACAATGCGGTGAGAAATATTTGCTCATTGATGTTGACTATAGTACAATGTATAATAGCAAAGATACGGAACCAGCCTAGATCCTCATCAATGGTTGAATGATAGTGAAAATGGAATATATATATATACAGCCATAAAGAAGTGTGAAATTATATTGTTTTCAAGAAAATGCATGAAACTGGAGGTCATTCTGTTAAGTAAAATAAGCAAGACTCAGAAAAATAAATATCATATTTTCTTTCATATGCAGAATCTAAATTTAAAAAGTAAATATTTATAAACATATGCACAAAAACATATACACACACATGACAAGAAAGCTAAACTGGAATTATTTGAAGAAAGATCGGAACTAGTTAGAGAGGGAAAGAGAGACAGCAGGATATTGGGAGGCAAAAATGGGCAAAATGTATAAAGCATTTGTGTATTAAAATATCATGATAAAACTCATTCTGTGTGCTACCCAAGAGTTAGCCAAAACTAAAAGCATTATTAACTTGTGGGGGGCATTCACTATATAAAGATGTAATTTTGTAATAGCAAGGAATGAAAAGTGCTGTAACAGACTGAAAAGGAATGAAGAGCTTTTACATTGTTGATAATCTGCCATAAATTCAAATGATATTATTATTATGATGATGTTGTATGTAGACATCATGGTAACCATAGAAGCAATATCCATCTATAATGCACAAAGAGAAAAAGAAGGAAATTTATATGCTGCATTATTTTTAAAAAATCATCTATAAATAAACAACAAAATAAAAAGTAAAGATAGCCAGTGTCAGGGAATAAGACCAAGAAACCATAAGGCATCTAGATAGGCAAGAGCAAAATGGCAGAGTCCAGAAGCTTCTTATCGGTTATTAATTTAAGTGTAAATGATTTGAACTCTTTCATCAAAGACAGAGATTAGATATGGCTCAAGCCTGTAGTGCTAGGAAAGGCAGGAGGATTGTGAGTTCAAAGTCAACCTGAGCTACATAACTAGTGCCAACCCAGCTTTCACAATGAGATCCTAGTACAAAACGAGTATGAACAAGCAGAAAAAGATGTTTATGGAAGAGCTGGAGGTGTAGCTCAATGGTAAAGCACTTGCCTGGTATTCCTGAGGCCCTGGGTTCGATCCCCAGTTCTACAAATAAACAAAAGCCCATGCCAAAAAAAAATCAAGAGACAATAGAGCTGCCTATACTAATATAAGATAAAAATAGAAATTAAAATAAAAACACTTCCAAAGGATAGCTCATATTAATAAGAGACTCCGTATGGTAAAAGATATAATTATGCATAGTTGTGTCGTACAGTACGAAGTAAAAGATGACAGAACTGGAAAGACAACAGAGCTCTGACAACAGCAGCTGGAGACATTTGGCTACCCTCAGGAAAGGACACATGAAGGGAGGAACCGAGCAGAGGATGCAAGTGTGTGACAGGCGAAGGCGACCTAGCACACCCCACCCTACCACACCCGCAGTGTGCACACCTCCTCCAGCGAAACGGCCTGCTTCCTAGGGTGGGCCATATTCTGAGTCACAGACAAACTCTGAAATTTTAAAAAACTAGTCAAGGAACCATATTGGCCCTTGACGGCCTCTAGGAGAAGGGGAATCAGTTTTCTTTAAGAGTGTTGTCACTGGTGGGTCGGCCAGGATCCACAGGAAGGTCACACAACCATGAATATATGGGCAGCACAAATTGTATTGAAGGGTGAAAAATTGCAGGGGGGGGGTACAAGGTTGAGTGAGCAGGGAACAGGGTGGAGGTCAATCTGGGAAGGACTGGAGGAAGGGTGAATATAACCAAAATTCATTGTATGGAATCCTCCAAGAAGTAATAAAAACAAGGTAGATATGGTGTGCAAAACTCAGGGCTCAATACCCTGTACTAAAGGGGCAGAGCTCCAGTGGTTAAGAATACTTATTGCTCAGGAAGAGCGCGTGGGCTCAGTTCCTCACCCCCACATGCGGCTCACAGCCCTCTGTAACTCCAGTTACTGGGGATCTGATGCCGTCTTCTGACCTCTGAGGGTACCTGGGGACACGTATACATACACACAGGCAAAACACTCACACACATGATAAAGTAAATCTAAAACATTTTAAGCTAGATGTCATAAAATACAATTATTTCTGGAGAAAAACTGAAAGATTCGCACAGGTGTGGATATTGACCAGAGGCTGGAGAGACAGTTCAATTACTAAAGTGCCTGCCATACCTGAGTTCAATCCTCAAAATTCACATTTAAAAAAATAAGAATAAAACTAAAGGCAGTGGTGTTACACACATTTAATCCCAGCACTTGGCAGGCAGAAACAGGCAGATCTCTGAGTTTGAAGCCAGACTGGTCTACAGAATGAGTTCCAGGATAGCCAGGGAAATCAAGAGAGACCCTGTGATGAATGAATGAATGAATGAATGAATGAATGAATGAATGAATGAATGAGGAAAGCAAGCCATGATGAGGCACCCTGGGCAGTCTGAAAGAGGCAGATCCCTGTAGCTGGTTGACCAGTCAGTCAGTCATTCTAATTAAATTGGTGTGGTTAGGACCAAAACAAAGAAAACAGGAGTCTGTGTGTATGATGTTAATTCTTATTCTCTTCATACAAATAAGTATTTCTCTTTGCTCTTGTCCTTCTTTAGGCTAAATATCAAACATAAGTTCTTCTGATACAATTATAGCTGATATACAAATGAGAGAGAGAGAGA
>NC_022016.1:65959514-65983412 GCF_000317375.1 Microtus ochrogaster
TAGAGACATAGACCCACACTGGAGCACTGGACTGAGCTCTCAAGGTCCCAATGAGGAGCAGAAGGAGGGAGAGCATGAGCAATGAAGTCGGGACCACGAGTGGTGCACCCACCCATTGAGACAGTGGAGCTGATCTATTGGGAGCTCACAAGGCCAGCTGGACTGTGAAGGGAAAAGCATGGGATATATCTGGTCTCTCTGAACATGGCGAGCAATGGGGACTGATGAGAAGCTAAGAACAATGGCACGGGGTTTTGATCCTACTTGATGTGCTGGCTTTGTGGGAGCAAATGCTGTTTTTAAAAGGGACAAAATCAGAAAATAAAACCATGAAATCAGCGATTAAATGCAACCTCCGGAATAACACACAGGACTTGGGGTGTGAGAGAAGCTATTGATGTTTTCCTGAGTACATGTGAAACTCACCAAGTACCTATGATTCCATTACTGTACTGAAAGCAGTGCAATCTTTAGTGACTTGCTGTGGACCTAGCCTTGTGCCAGGGGAAGACATCACCTCTTTTTCCAGGGGAAAGGCCAGAGCTGTGGAATGGAAGTCAAAGTGGGGAGTCCACTTTGCCGTTGCCATGGCCCTTGAAACAAACCACTATCTTTCAGAGCCTCTGTCCCACCACTGGAAACAGCTGTGGCGATCTCAAAGTCCTTATCAGCCCTTCACTGTCCTCAAGCCTGCTCTCCAGGGCTCATTCCAAGGAAAACAAAAAAAGCAGTCGGTGATGGACATAAACGCACTGTAATAACACACATCCGATTGCCCTGGCTGGTCCACTGACTTGGCTCCCTTTGAAAGTGCCCCCCTTGAATGCTCAGTGGCAGTGTTTATTGTCCTGCAAAGCCCAAAGCTTTAAACAGATCAGTTTCTGCCTCTTCCAAAAACTGATTCATTTAAATTTGTGGAATCCTAAAATCTTGTCCCAGATACTGGGGTCCCTGTGACACGGAGATGGTCAGTGCCACAGCACACCCTACCCGCTTCCTTTCAACTCGCCAGCAGAATCCCCAGTGAAGTTTGAACAGTGCATAGTTTATGCTGAGGTGAAATCTTTCGAACAAGAGATGGAGGTGAATTTTTCCCTGGAATTTTAAGATCCAATTCTATGAGACATCCCCTGTCCTCCAGGGGGCGCTGTAAGATACATGGAAAATGCTAAATTTGCCCCTTCTACAGCTCTCGTTTTCATTTCTGCAGAAAAGAAAGAGCCAGTGTTGAGTCTTGCAACAGAGCAAGGGATCCTTACGGCCTTCCAGCACCAATAGTCCAGATGTAAGTATCCAGAGTCATTGGAGATGCCGGCCTGGCCGCAATGCAGAGGCTGCAGTCTCTGCTCTCTCCATCATAAACATCGTAAACGTTTCTCTCTTCATCCCGCTCGGTTCTGCTCCTTCCATTAACACAGGAGCTGAGAGACTGGTTGAGAATCTGCAACTAATATTTGTGAGGCCATAAGAGATGATTGTGCTGTCTCTAATTACAGAGTTGATCATTTTAGCAGATCATGATGAATGACTCGTGTCGGTGGTCAGCGCCTCCTGTATATTTTAGGTGGAATGCTTTCTTTTGACATATAGTTTACAGAGACATATGTGCACCCTATTTTAATTAATGGAAGAAATGATTCATTCACAAGTGAAAGATTTAATTAAATAAAGGGTCAGCATGGGTCAGCCATGAATTGCAAAATACCCGGGATATTCATTGTAGTCCCCACCGTCTCTGCATGCCGTCTCGAGTGTGCACAGCAGTAAAGACACCCCTGCAAAGGAACAGAATAGGTTTCATTCATTCACTCAACAAATATTAATTGGGCCCCCGCTGTGTTTGAGGCACTGTGCTGGGCCCTGGGGAGGCGATGGATAGGTAGAAATGACTGCTGTTGGTTCGGCGTTTACAAGAAAAAAAAGAGTGAAGGACAAGAAAAAGGGACCTAATTATTACAGATCATAGCATGTTTGATGAAGGAAGAAAATAACAGGGCATTTTCTGTTGGTGTTTAGGAATGGTTTCTTTAAAAGCTTGATGCCTATCTTTGTAATATTATTCTTGTTTAACTTTGGAATATATATCAGAAGCCAGTCTGGTTCCCATCCAGGAACTAAAATATTTTATTCTAAAGCAGTCATCCAAATGAAGTGACCCAGGAAACGCTGGAGAATACATTTGCCCTGCGCATTAGTTTCTTCCACTGAATTAACCAACCTTGTACTTTCAAACCAGATAAGACCAGGCTTCTCAGCTGCCTCCACTTAGGCCGCGACATAGTCTGCTTTGCTGTTCTGGAGAAGTAACAGAAGTATCTTGTGGTTGTCAGTCAACAGTGGCACAGCAAGGCTCCCTTAATGTTGACAGCTCACATTATTTTATTAAAATATATTTGTTTTTTTAAATTTCATTTTACGTTCCAATCACAGTTCTCCTTCCCGCCCCTCCTCCGCATGGGCCAGGAGGCCTCCCATAGGGAGTCAACAAAGTCTGGCAGATTAAGTTGAGGACACTTCACATTCTTAATACATAATTACTACCGGTAGTACTTTTGCTCTCTTCTATATCTTGGCTCGTTCTATATTTTTCTGGTTGTTTCTATTCTTTTCTGATGCCATTATTTGATGACAGAGGTTGTAACTTGTTTGTGATAGGAGCGGTAGGCTGCATCCCTGGCACCCGGCCGCCCGCACGGCTAGCTTTACCAGAAATAATTACACGGAAACTGTATTCTTTTAAACACTGCCTGGACCATTAGTTCCAGCCTCTTATTGGCTAGCTCTTACATATCGATCTAACCCATTTCTAATATCCCTGTAACACCACGAGGTGTCTTACCAGGGAAGATCTTAACCTGCATCTGTGTCCGGTAGGAGAATCATGGCGACTCCTTGACTCAGCTTCTTTCTCCCAGCATTCTGTTCTGTTTACTCTGCCTACCTAATTTTATGTCCTATTAAAGGGCCATGGCAGTTTCTTTATTTAACCAATGAAACAACAGATAGAAAGATGACCCTCCTCCATCAGTAACTCTCTTGCTACTGGACCCAGCCAACATAGACTAGCGCTCAGTACGTCACTGTTGAATGCATGGATAGAGTTCATGGTGCCTGATTCAGAAACTGAGCAGAGAATAAACTCAAAGCTTGCCAGGACAGTTGAAATGAAACCTAAATTGCCAAATCTAAATTGTTTATCATGGCAAACTTCTTGCCTTGCCTCCTGCCTGCCACTCCAATCTCATGTCTAGCACTTTGCTTGCACACACAGCAGGAGTCACAAGCCTTGTTTGGGATGCTCATGGCTTTTAGACTTTCTACTCCAGAATCTTCTCTTCAAAGGGAACTTTTCTAATATTCTAATCTGTTGTTTTCTATCTCCCTTACCTTAATATAATGTTTTCTTTTTGCATTTTAAATTTTTACTCATTTATTTTTATGTATATGTGTGAGTGTGGGTATGTGCACAATGAATACACAGGTGTCCTAAGAAGCCAGAAGAGGGTGCTAGATCCCCTGGAACTGGAGTTGCAGACAGTTGTGAGCTACCCAATGTGGATGCTGGGATCCAGGTCCTCTGCTACAGTAACAAGAACTCTTAGCCACTGAGCCAACTCTCCAGGCCCATTTTCTCTTTTCATATAGTGGTACCACTACTGGAAATTAAATTATTTATTTCTGTTTATAAATGTACTGAATAGTCCCCCTACTTAAAGTACATAGACTGTTGAAGGCAGAGGACAGGTCTGTTCCTGATCAGTCCTGTGTCACCATGCCACTGAGTGAGTCAGGAACACAGAGGATCTGGTTTTCCTTTTGCTGGCAAAATAGTATAAAAACCATGCAAGAGGTTGACTTCATTTACTAAGTAGGGTTGCCTCCAAGGCAGGACAATGCTCCCAAAATCCACAGCCCCCTTGTAGCACTGGGTAACTTCAGAATGACAGGAAAGGGGGAAATAAATGGTTTTTAGTCCCATAGAAGATGAAAACACAGCCAACAAGAGGCCTCCCAACCTCAAACCTTAACTAGATCTCTTCAACAGTGTCTTAGCACGAATCTGGTCCTTTTGCTGCTCAACACCCCTGTGACTAAGAGAGAGCTGAAGAGAGCCTGTGGCAAGCATTTGCCTAACCACCAAGGCCCTGGGTTGAGGCCCTAGCATGACGAGGGGAAATGAAGCCGTGAAGCTAGTCCTGTTCTCGAAGCCAACAAACACAGGATTTCTAGAGCTTTCACAAGATCTGGCTAAAAGCATACTGATAGGGAAACTTGGATGTTTCCTTTGGCGGCTTCCACCGACTGAGAACCCGAAAACTGAAAAAGACAGATGCCTGTATTTGCTTCAGATGTCTTGGTGATAGAGACGCAAAGAGAGAGCTGTGCTCCAAGATATTGTCTGGGAAACAATGTCTGTGACTAACACCAGTTGGGTTGGAAGCAAGGAGGGACGAGCAGGTTTTCTTGCCTTGGTAGACTGTGTAATACTGTGACTTGGGGTGGGGCCTTGCTGTGGGTGTTCAGAGCACTTTGTCCCGGAAGTCTGTCCAAAGAGCCAAACAATGCGGGCTGTTCCTGGCAAGGCCTAGCCTGGCTTACTCAAATCAGTGTTTAAGGAGAGGTGCTTCGGGGTAACAGAACTGGCTCCATTTCTACCATGACCACATCGGCCCTGGTTTCCGCTGTACAAAAACAAAATTCTAAAACACGTCTGTACCAAATTGTATGTGGCTTTTGTTTTATAAACATCTTTATTTTCAGTCTGTGGAAACTGCAATAAAGACCAATGTTGTATCCAGTTGCCTTCCAGAGCGCAAAATCGACTTGGGAGATCTGTTCTCTCAGCACGGGTCCTGTCTTCGCTAACAGATAGGACATAGCAGCGGGTAGTTGGCACCTCGTCTTGGAACACAAGCTTCCTTAGGCTTCAACAGGGAACATACTTGTAGTCAAGGAAGTGTTCTTGGCGAAGGCAAGGGTCTGCTGGGCAAGGGAGAAATTTGCCTAGGGAAGGTGTCATGCTTGCTGGGCCCAGACACCCCACAGGCAGTGGACCACTTCCTGAGAGCTTTGCTAGTCCCAGCCTCTTGGACTGTGGCTGAAAGCTCACTTCACTTTCAACATGAATCCATTTAAGGCAATGAATGAAAGGTTACAAATGGATGTCACTTCCTTTCGAAGACAAAGCAGACCCGGGTGACAGCATTAACGGAATAAACATGTTCTAGAAGGTAAAATCGAGTCAAATTCTCATCATTTCCATACATGAAGTCACAAGAGTTGAGTTGAGTTGAGTTGAGTTGAGTTGAGTTGAGTTGAGTTGAGTTGAGGGCAGTACAAGAGTTGAGGTCCAGGGCTCTTTCCCGGGTGTGGAAGAAAATGTGGACCTGAGTCTCTGAGAACACGCTCATTTGTGTCAATCACAAACAGAAGATTCACACCTTACACAGCACGCGTTTCACTCTCAGACTGCCGTTCTCAAATTCAGCTTTGGTCAGTCACGGCTGTGCCTCAAATTTTGCATCTTGTCAGGGTTTTTTGTTTTGTTTTTTGTAGGGGGATATGCTTACCTAAAACTATTGTTGTGAAAATTCCATTAGATAATAAAAGCACTTGCACACTGCCTGCTGCTAAACTCTTCATAATAGTATCTGTGAAACCGTCATCACTACAACCATAATCATTTGACATTATCTGTTGCTAATAATTCTCTTTTAATTATAATGCTTTATTTTTTGAAATTAGGATTACATCGTTTCCCCATTCCCTTTCTTACCTCCAGTTCCTCCTTTCTCCTTCTCAAACTCATAGTCTCTTCTTCTTAAATTGTTCTTGCATATGCACACACGCATATTCCTAAACATATAACTAAAACCTTTTCAAGCTGTATAATGTTACCAAGCTCAGATCAGAACATTTGGTGTTAGATAATCTACTGGGGTGGGGAGAATCTCTTCCCTGATGAAGACTACTTCTCCCTCTCTCAGCATTCCCCAATGTCTATAGTTCTTCCCCATTCCACGCTGGCATGTCCATTGGGGTCATTGTTGTTCGGGTCTTGTTCAGGCAGTCATGTTGGTAAGGCTTTGTAAGTGTAGCTTTTCTGACATTTGTGGAAGAAACAATCTCACAGCAAATGCCCTGTCCTTTCACCTCTTACACTCTTTCTGATCCCTCTTCTGCAATGACTTCTGAGCCTTAAGTGAAGGAATGGTGTGCTGTAGATGCGTCCGTTGGGATCAGACACCACATCATCTCCTGTGCTCTGCGCTTTGATCAGTCATGATCTTCTAGGATGGCCTCTGTTGCAAAGAGAAGTTTATTTGATAAGGGATGAGAACTATACGGATCTGTACATCGATGGATATATGTTTAGAATGTAGCTAGAATTATGCTGAATTAGTAAAGTGGTAGTTTTGGGTTTTCCTCCAAGATCCATGACTTCTCAAGTTAAAAAATAAAAATAAAAAAGAAACAACCTAAATGTCCTTCAGCTGATGAATGGATAATGGAGATGTGGCATACATATGCTATAGAATACTATTCCACTGTAAAGAAAAATAAAATCATGAAATTTGCAGGTAAATGGATGGGAATTAGAAAAGATCATATTGAGTGAAGTAACCCAGATGCAGAAAGGTTAGTGCCAAATATTCTCTCTCGTCTGAGGCTCCTCGCTCCAAATCCTCAGAAGTGAGCGTGCATTAGGAAGTAATTGCAGAACCCATGAAAGTGGAAAGGGACTGTGGGGGGCAGAAAGCAGTGGGGAGGGAAATAACAGAATACAAATGACTTGGGGGAGAAACAGAAAAATATGGAAGCTTTAATGGGAAGAGGGTGATAAATAGAGAAAAAGAAAGAAGGATGAAAGAAAATAGGATGTCTAAAAAAAGTCATAGGCACCACATTCTTAGCTATCTACCTAAATTACATGCAATACATGTAAGTCTATGTATACATATATAGTTCAAATGAAATTTTATCATCTTGGCTGACAGTCCCAAGAGATGGGCCTGGAAAGATAGTTTAGTGGCTCAGAGCACTTGCTGCTCTTGCAAAGGATCTGGGTTGAATTCCAAGCACCCACGTAGCAACTCACAGCTCTGTAACTCCAGTTGCAGACATCTGATACCCTCTCTGACCTTCGCAGATACAAGACATGCGTGAGGTGTACAAACACAAAAGCAGGAAAATGTCCATATACATAAAATCAGAACTAAAATAAAATAAATTTAAAATATATAACCATGCCCATAAAGTAAATTTCTCTGAAAAAATATTACAGATGATGCTATGGAGTTCTTGAGGAATTTTCTTTGAATAATTCAGATGAACAGAGAGCACTTGAATCAATATGCTTATCTACCTGCACTAGAAGATTGACCTGCTTGGCATCTTCTTTACTCCTCTCTCCTCAACTTCTCACATCTAGAACTTCTCAGAAGATATTTATTGTAGGTCTGCATGGCTCAGAGAGTGAAGGCACCTGTCACACAAGCTCTGTGACCCACTTGAGTTCAATTCTTAAAATCCACATAAAGATACAGGCGAGAACAAACTCCACAGCATCATTCTCTGACATTCACATGTGCCCCTTGGCACCCACAATCCCCTCATCATATATACACATGCACAATAATAATAATACATATTTACATATATGTGTGTGTTGGAGATGCATATCTGAAAACATGCGAGAAATTACTACCTGAGTCAAATTACTTGCATCTAACACTTTTCTAATAAAGCAATTTTATATAAGATACAGATGAAAATACAAAGATAGAAGTGGCTGTGGACAAGGGAACTCTTCATTCCTGTATTTCACTCTGCCTGGAGGCCTGCATTAAACATATCTCACTCAGAAGAAGTTATGTGGCCATCGAGAACATTCTCAGATGCGTCATTTGAAATACTGACTCATTATTTTAATTGCACCTTTCTTAAATTAGGGTCAGAATTCTTTTCCTATCATCATTCTTTTTGTCTATTTTAGGAAGGAGCTGTCACTGTCTCATGTCCCAACTAATTGGATAAGTGATTTCTTCTGACCTTGAAACAATTAAGTGGAAAGTATACCCAGCGACTATAAATTGATAGCCTTCAGCTTTTCAGACTGCAATGTATAATATGAAATTCATTTGAACAGTGCCGAGTTTCAGAGGACGCTTCTGAAAGGGTACACATGAATCAGCCAAAGATGTGGAGCTGACAGTGGAGGCATCTAAATACAGTCCCGGCTAAGTGAAGGGTTTCCCACTGGACCACATGGAGAGAGTGATGAGTTGTTCAAAGGCCGCTGTGGCCTCTATTCTAATTCCCATCTGGGAAGTATAAAAGGAGCGGGGTGACAGAATAAGTGGCTGCCTTGATATCAGGGTCAGGGAAAGGGAAATCCTGTATGTCCTTGGTTTCATGGTACAAGGGCACTGTGTCGCTGATCTCACAGTTTTTTATATATTGAAAAACATAAGCCCAAAGTGATGACATTTAGAGGTGGGACATTAGAGAGGTGATTAGGTCATGAGAGTGGAACCCTCATGAATAAGGTTAGTGTCATAGCGATCCTGCACCTCCTCTCTCATGGAGGCTATTGTGAGATTTAGGCTCTATGGAACCCATGAGTGGGCCCCTTAGCAAACAACAAGCCTGCCAGAACTTTGATGATGGAACCCTGCCCTTAGAAGTAAGACAAATGTGTGTCTGTTTTTTCATAAGTCACTCAGTACACGGTATTTTGTTATAGCATCCCAGATTGACTTGACCAGCAAAGTATGGATATGTCCTATGAACAGGCATGTGCAATGCTGAGGAGAAAGCTGAACTGTAGATTTCAAGTTCTGACAAACTAAATGCACAGGATAAAGGGACTCCACAGTGTGAACTGTTTAATAAAGCAGGCCTTATTAAACCAGGGCCTTTGTAACAGACTAGTCAAATCAAAGGAAAAAGTGTCCTAAAGTTACAAGTAAAAGGCCCAAGTGGAAGTCACAAGAAAAGCCCTGAGATGCACTCTACTGGAAAAAGGACCAGCTTGCAGAAGAATAGGAAGAGAAAGAAGGAAGGGAGGGAGGGCAGGAGGGAGGGAGGGAGGAAGAGGGAAGGAGAGAGAGAGATCACTTAGTTAAAGATTTTCCTGTGCTTCATTTCTCCTCCCCTCCATTGCTTGGTCATGGAAAGTCATAAACTGAATAGGAAGTTGAAAAGCAGAAGATTCAGGAGAAAGATACATGAAATTCCTCCTCCTTCATTCTCCATAGCATCCAAACACTCCAAATCTGCACCCGACATATAGCTTTTATACCCAACATCCTCTCTACCCTGAAACATTCTATCACACTCTGAGTAGACCATCAGTGCTTGGTATATTTGATTTTCTATAAAAACATGTTCTAATTTACATCAAGTATTCTGGCTAGTTTATAGGGAAAGGTCAGCTTGGAAGCAATAGTGAAGACTGTCACACCAGAAG
This sequence comes from Microtus ochrogaster, assembly GCF_000317375.1. NCBI lineage: Eukaryota > Metazoa > Chordata > Mammalia > Rodentia > Cricetidae > Microtus > Microtus ochrogaster. Next base: position 65,968,987 of record NC_022016.1, read on the forward strand.
CTTGGCTTAGTCTCTGATTCTCATGAGGTTCAACAATGCCTTGGACCAAAGTGACAAAAGAGAACATGTTCATAAGTGGTGGAAGTAGGAAAATATTTTGTAGGTGGTATACATAGGACTTAATGGATGTTTCCAAAGAGAGCAATCTTCTTTGACCACAAGGTTTGTGATCTGGCCAGTTCTGCCAAGCGAATGAATTTATTATTAAATAAATAGGCAAATAAACAGGGAGATGGAAAAGCCTTTAAACACTGAAGTCAGATTTTACATTTCAAAAACATACTGTGGCAACACAGTAAAGTACAGGTTGGGCATGGGGACCAAAAGCCCTCAGACAAGTTCAAGGAGAAGGCTACTGCAGCTGTCCAGATGAAAGATGCTAAGCCACTGAATAGTGGTCATGAGATGACTTTTGAATGTTCTGATGGATACACGGGTGTGCCACCCAGACCGCACTTCAAGGGAGGCTTTTTCTTCGGTTATCAGGCACGGTGCTTATAGATATCCTCCAAGGTCAGACCTAATAGATGTTTCCAAAAGACAGCAGTCTGCTTTGACTTAAGGAAGATAGTGACTGAACCTGGCTGGTGGATGCACAAGTTGTGATCCAAAGCCACTTAGTAACAATGACATCACGTCCTGCACATTGACTGCCCAAGGAAAGGCTATGACCTTGAGCCGGGGGCTCTTTGCAGCAGGTCATATCCTTAAGTCAATTAAAAGAGCCAAAACAATAGTGAAATGTAGAAAGAAGAGATGTATTAAATGTGATCACATTGTAAAGACCCAGTGACCACCCAAGTCCATCTTTGGGGTCCTGACATAAACTAAGGTTTAGACAGAAGGGGAAAGGTGTGAATAACTATGTAATCTGGCCAAGATGTGGTCCTGCCCACCAATGTCTCAGCTCCAGGTCTCTCTTGTAAGGCCATCTAACAAACTGTAAATCTCCAGGAGACCAGTCCCTCCTCTTGAATCCCCAGGACTTCATTTTTTTCTTGTTCCAATGGGAATTCCTTGAAGTCCAAATTTATTGGGGTCCACTGTTGAGATAGTCTGATAGCCAAAGAGAGGATCACAAATATCCCTTTAGAATACATTCATTCCTGCCAGGAAGACTAGCTATATTATCAGGGTATAAAGGCTCAGCTCTTTTGCCTCACTTTGGAATAGAGTGGAAAGACATGTACTTTCTAAGACTTTCTGTGGAGGGGCTAAAGCTTTCTCAAGTTTCCCCAAACAGTAGAGGAGAATGAATCACACAACATCTTTAGAAGATAGTCAAATTATCTGTTCCTTTTATCTCTAATTTACAAAACGGAAAATAAAATAATAAATAAAAGTTATAAAATCAATAGCTTTCTCATGTAAAAGATGTAACTAATTAGAAAATACAAAGGGAAAACAATCCACTCTCAAAATTAGATATACATAGAGATAAACTTAACAAGAAACAGGTAAGATCTGCATTGATGAAGAAAACTCAAAATCTCAAAGACCAAAATGTGGCACTGGAATAATGCTAATGATAATAATAACAATAATAATCTATTAGAAGATTAAATAAGATATAAATTATTTCTCAACTTAACTAAATATTTAGGAAGGTTCCAAAGAAAAAGCCAACAAACAACTTTTAACCCAGCACATGCTTAAATGTCCAGAAAGATAATCCCTCTCATGTAATGTGATGAGAACAGAAGCTGATAAAATTATTGTGTGGGGTTGGAGAGATGGCAGGCTTTCTTAGCAAGGACCAGAGTTTACATCCCAACAACATATTGAGCAGCTTACAAAGATCTGTAACTCCAGCTACAGATCTGGTGCCGCCTTCTGGCCTCCACAGGTAACCACACCCATATCCAGACACATACACACACATGCATACACGAACACACACACACACACACACACACACGAAGACACACAGACACATAAAATAAAATACATCTTAAAAAGTATTCTAGGAAACAATCTAACTATATAAACCTAAAATTATTTTAGATGCTCATATATTTTTGAACCAAAATTTTAGTTTTAAATTTTTATCTAAAGAAATAATTGGAGGGCCAGCAAAATAACACACAAGCCTGATGACTTGAGTTCAATCCCTGGGACCCAAATTTAAAAAAAAAAATAGCCAGATTGGTGACACACATCTGTGAAACCAGCACTCCGACGGCAAGATGGGAGTCAGAGACCAGAAGACCATCTGGGAGTTTGGAGGCCATTCAGTTAGTCCGCGTGACAGAAAGACACCAGAGAGACCCTGCCATAAAAACCAGGGTGGCAAAGAGCCCTAACTCCTCAAAGTTCTCCTCTGGCTTTCCCCTGGGTTCCATGGCATGTGTGTGCCTACCCTCCCACACTCTTACACACACTAGTAATAACAGTGTCAACAAGAATAACGACACATATTTATCAATGAATGTTCAAAGATACGGGGGAAAGTTCAGCTGGCTCAGTGGCAAATCACTTGCCTGGTATGTACTGACTAACAAACAAAAAAAGTCAAAGATATTTGGCAGTTTAATATAAATGTTAAAATATAACATTTCAACCTCTTGTATAATGAGACACATGTTTACATATGTACACATGTGTAGAGACATATATCTGCATATATGTTTCAATATGTAGAAAAATTGGAAAATCACTAGTGGTTAAATCAAAATGATAAAATCATCAATATTTTTTAGTTTAGTCTCTATTTTTTTAATATTTTAATTTTATTATGAATATATTAGTTAATCACAAAAAATTCAAAAGGAGAGGTGCTTGATTTAAAATTTTCCACAGCTGTTATTAAGTGGATTCGAACCAGGCACTGTCACAGCCTGGATCAGAGTCATCATTTTCATTAGGGATCAAGAGAAAACGGACTGGAAAGACAGGTGGGACAGGTAACAAGTGGCTTTGCGGACCACGCAGGGAGCACGCGTGGACTCTTAGCTTTTGAAGTGATCGCCCGGAAGGAAAGCAGCCAATGTCGCAAACGCATGGGGTGGGGGTGGGGGCGACCTTCGCATCTCTCCTCCTCCCTGTGCTGCAATGGAGGGCATGATTAAGTACCGCTCCACAATTCATAACATGGGCTGCTATTTCTAAATTATACCGGCTAAATCAATGGACACGCTCTCCTTACTGTACGAATTGGATAGGAGCCATCTGCACCCAAGCCCTGTGAAACATGAAGACGGTGGAGCTTGTGGCGGTAGAAAGGTAGATGTAGTTAAAAGTGATTAGAGTTGATTTTTTAAAAAATACTGTGTGTGTGTGTGTGTGTGTGTGTGTGTGTGTTCCTGAGTGTATATATGTTCACCACATGCATGCAGAAACCTACAGACAACAGAAGAGGATACTGGACTCCCTAGAACTAGAGTCACGCGCAGTTGTGAGCAGCCATGTGGTCGTTGGGAACTGAACCCAGGTCCTCTGCAATAGCAGCAAGAGCTCTTAGTCACTGAGCCATCTTTCCAGCCCGGTAAGTAGAATTTTTTGAATTGGGGTGGAGGATAAAAGGTCATATCCCTACTGTAGACAGGAAAGTCACACTGTCCCTGAGGCAGTCATCCGGATCCTGGGATGCATTTTATTTGCATCGTGGTCTTCCACCAAATACTTCCCCTGGTTCATTGTGATGGTGAATTGTGGTGCCATCGATTGAGTTATCAAAGTAATAATTATTCCAGACTCCTCTTTCTCTCACTAATGGCATCTTATCAGTTGGCAAGTCCTCAAAGAGACGTCAAGAGAATCTCCAAAGTCACGTTACTTGAAATACCTGAAAAGAGGCAAGTTTTTCATGCTTTCATTTAATGTGACAAATGAGAAGGGACAGGGGCACAGAGGGGAGCAGGGTAGAGGGGTGAATGAGAATGAAGTGTAGTAGTAGATGTGTGTGAAAATGTTTATTTCTTTCATAAAACTATCACTTTATATGCCAAGCTATAAAAACAGAAATAAAGATTAAGTGATAAATGAAAAAAGAAAAGCCGTCTTGCCTGAGCAAAAAAACCACTGAAGAAGACTCAGGAGTGCTGTGTCCAGCATAGCCCTATGGAAGGGGAGCCTGGACTGCAGTGTGCTTGAGCCTTGAGAAAGTGGGCAAAATGTGGAAACTGAGTTTCTTCCTTGAAGACTAAGCCCTCAAGTGTCCAATAACCAACAACTCTGCCTCACATATGTTAAAGATGCGTCTCAACGCCGTTACTGGATGAATCTACTTCATTGGTTTGGACAAATAAAGGTACATTCTGTTTAATGAATAGATTTCATCTAACTTCCACTTTTTCTCCATAGAAGGTAAATGTTCTATTCAAATGTATTTCTCCATTTTCAAACAAAGAAATCTTTTTTTTTCCTCTTTCAGCGTACATGTGAAAATCAAAACACCTTACACCCTAAAAGTTATTTAAAGTTCTTCAAGCTAAAAACAATTCTGCTTGAGAGTTAATTGAAAGAAACAAAAATGGTTCATTAACAAATATTTTTGGAAGTGGGCTGTTGAGAAAGCTTACCAGGTAAAGGCACTTGCTGCCAAGGCTGATGACCTAAATTTCATCCATGGACCCCACATTGTGAAAAGAGGGAACTGGCTCCCACAAACTGTCTTCTAATCTCCAAACACAAGCATGGCACATGGGCATGCTCACACACCAGATGATGACAACTATAATGAAAGAAACCTTAACTATTTTGAGGTGTTCAATGCCATTGGCCTCCACTTATGGGACTGGAGAGATGGCTCAGTGGCTAAGCACACTTTCCGTTCTTGCAAAGGACTTGGGTTCAGTTTCCAGCATCCACATGGCAGCTCACAACTGCATGTAATACCAATTCTAGTGGATTCAGTATCCTCTTCTACATTTACAGGTGACTCCATGCATGTGATACACACACACACATACATATTCTGTCTCTGTGTGCATGTCTTTCTCTCACACACACAGGCACAACACACACATAAAATAAAACAAATATTTTTTAATATTGGCTCTCATCGAGAATACAAATGACAATAAATGTTTGCAAGGATGTGGGGGAAATAAGTTAACAATTTCTCAGAAAGCTAAAAAATAGAACTACCATATAATCCAGTTCTAACCCTCTTGAGCACAGCATCAACAGACTCTACCTTCTACTGCAGAGTCACGGCTCATCCATGTGTCGTTGCTGCTCAACTCACAACAGCGAGGGAATGGAATCAGTCTAGATGTCTATCAGCTGATTAATGGAAAATGAAAATGTGGTGCATACATATACACAGTGGAATTTTATCCAGCTGGGAAGAAAAATGAAGTTATTAAATGTGCATGAAAATGGAAAATATTACACTGAATGAGGTAACCTAAGCTGAGGAAGACAAACACCGCATGTTCTCTCTCATTGAGGATCCTAGCTTTGCTTTGAATCTTAAGCTTTGTATCTTTTGCTTGGTGTGCCTATAAAGTCCAGGGAGCTAGAGAGACACCATTGAGGGAAGGGAAGAAGCCTTAGGAGAGGAAAAAATAGTACAATCTGTGATATGAAAATGAGGAGCAGAGTATTGGGGTGCAAAGGTTGAAGCAGAGATGGGAACGAGGGTGGGAAAGAGGAAGGAGAGGGTTAACTAAGACTAGAGATGTATGGGAAAATCATATGGAAACCTGTAAGTTAATTAGAAAACACAGTTAAGGACTGGTGTGATGGCTTAGCCAGTAAAGACACTTGCTGCCAAGACTAGTGATCTGTGGTCAATCCCTGGAATACACATGGCAAAGCAGAGAATTCACACCTGCGGGTCATTCTCTGACATACACATGCCATAGCACACAAATGTGTCTGTGCATGTGTGTGTGCACACATAGTAAATGCATATAAAACCTTTTAATATATTTTAGAACGATTTTGAGTGGAAGCATCTTCTGTTAGTAGAACGCTGCTTTCAGAAGTCCAAGGTTATTAAACAAATTTCCAGAGCAAGGTGTAATGCAACTTCCTACAAAGTGTTGATCAAGGAAGCTCCAGAGTCCCCCAAACAACAGACTCTAATGAGTAGAGACTGTTACCATTACTCTTGGTTGACCAGTAGCTAGATGGCAAAGCCTTATTGCTGAAGACAGCACACACTTACTTATATGACATAAAGAAATAAAGCTGTAACTACAGCAGAAGCTTCCTCCCATGGTGCTAACAGGTTCTTCGCAGGCTGCTCAAGGAGAAAAGTCTTATCAGTCTGTGAACCCTGAGAGCCACAATTCCAACTTTCCAGGCAGACTGTGCTCTTTGATACAATATTGGCATGGTTGTTTTGTGGGTAACCAACCATTTTCTGATTGATTTTGAGACCCACACCATGGGAGGAAAATCATGTTTAGTACTGTAAACCTAGCCAAAAGCCTGAGCCTGGGGAAATCATGAGCTCCAGGGAGACTGTATTTAACTCCCTTCTGCTTTCCTTAGAAGCACCCTTCCCCTATCAGAACAATTGTATCCTGCAATTCCCCTTTACCCTCCTCCTACCTTGTTCTGTATTTACATCTTTCCTCCTCCCTAAGGACCGGCTCCTCTTCCCATTTCCCTGATCAGATCACTTGTGCCCTGCTATGCCCCTCTTTATTGCTCCCTGGTGCCCCTGTCCTGGCAACCGTCCTGCACAGCCAATCAATATGCAGAGTTGTGGAACCCAGTCCTGACAGATACAAAAATACCCCACACCTAAGGCCCTGGGCACATTGGGAAAGAGAGGACAGGAAAATTGTAAGAGCCAGAGAATCAGGGACCTGGTTGTTAGACTGTGGCTCCTGGAAATATCAAAGTTTACACCAATAAAGTCTCACCAACACGAACACTCAAACATGAGCTGAACAAGAATGACACCAATGCACATACCAAACTGCACAGGGGAAAGGTCACAAGGCCTCAGTCGTACGCAAAGTCATACGCAAAGAACTACATGCAACTGAGTAAAATTGGGAGGCAGAGCGGTAGCTCTCCCCAGGGAAGAGCATACCAATTGGCTGTTGAGTGCCAAGTGGTCAACCCTGAAAACATACATAGAACTAACACTATTGGGCTCAACAGGTTAGCTTTGGGAAAACATATATATAGACAAATACATATATGCATGTAGTCACAATTGATGAAAAAGAAAGCCATGAATTTGAAAGAGAGTAGAAAGGGATGTGTGGGAGGGTCTAGAGCAGCGGTTCTCAACCTTCCCGACTCTTCCGCCCCTTAGTACATACAGTTCCTCATGTTGTGCTGACCCCAATCATAAAATTATTTTGTTGCTATTTATAACTGTAAATTTGCTACTGTTATCCATCGTAATGTGAATATCTGATATGCAATATATATGATATGTGACCCCAAAGGTGTTGAGAACCATTGGTCTAGAGGCAGGAAAGGTAAAGGATAAACGTTGTAATGAGTTTATATCTCAAAAAAATGTAGAATTGCAAAGTATAAAACAGTGAATCTCAATAAACCAAGTATATCTGTGTTTTATTTCCAGATAGCTTTTGATACCTAGTATAAATATGAAATATGAAAGTCGATTCATATTCAAGGTGTGTGTGTGTACATAAAATGTTCATATACATAACTCAATAGTAGAAAACTTGCCCACAGGGCCCTGGGTTTAAATCCTTAGCACTGAAAAAAGAGAGAGAGGGAGAAGGGAGAAGAAAAAGGATAGTCAAATGTTTGTTGGGGAGGGTGAGTGTATGTTTGTGTGAATATGTATGTTTGTTAGTATGTGTATATGGTGGTATGACCATCTATTTGTGTGTATATGTTTAAGTGTCTCTTTTTATGAGTGTGAGTGTGTGAATGTGTGTGTATGTATGTATGTGCGTGTGTGCACGCATGCACACATGTGCACGTGCACCAGATTAGCAAAATCAAATTAACTTAAATATGCTTTATTGTCTTAGTCGGGGGTTTCTATTTCTCTAAAGAAACACAATGACCATGGCAATTTTTAAAAAGGAAAATATTTAGTGGGACTGGCTTACAGTTCAAAGGTTTAGTCCATTACCATCATGGAAGGAAGCATGGCAGCATGCCGGCAGACATGGCGCTGGAGAAAAAATTGAGAGTTTTACATCTGAATCTGCAGGCAGAAAACTGGCTTGAGCTTCTGAGACCTCAAAGCCCACCTTCTGAGGACAGACACACTTCCTCCAACAAAACCATACCTACTCCAACAAGGCCATACCTCCTAATAATGCCACGCTCTAGGGACCAACTATTCAAACACATGAGTCTATGGAGGCCATTCCAATCAAACCACCACACTTACCTTACATACTTAATGTTCATTTACTGCAAGAGCACTTTAGCCAACTCTTTATCTGATTTTCATTGAAAAGTATCTATGCTACTATGTCTTCCCTTTGTCTTATCAAAAGTCTAAGCTTATCACATGCACAGAGGAGTTTTATGAATAAAAAAACAAAACAGAAAAATAAATAACAACAGAGCATCATGCCAAGGAGGCATGAGTATGTAGATTAGCAGCCTTATAATCATGGCAGATTAGATATGAGAAGCAAAAGATAGTAACTGCCCACAGTCAAGCCTGTGCAGAGGAGGGCCAGGCTAAAAAAAAAAAAATCTGCATTGTGTGTAGGGATAAGAGTGGTTTAATACCATATTATTATTTCTTTCTGGATGTAGACACATCATTTGTAAATACAGCAGAAACTGTAATTATAGAAAATATCTAACACGGTCTTTAATATTTAATTAGTCTCCCCACTGGAAATCAACCACGTAGAAAAGAAATGCTTTCTCAATAGGTTAATATTAATTGCTTAACAACCCTGACATCGATATTTATGGAATACTTATGAAACAAGCCTTTATGAAGTGGGAATTTGTTCATCCGTCTTCTGGGGAAGATTTTTTCAAAGTGTCAAATTCATTTTGCAATCTGCCTCATCATGTTGTGAAAATTCTAAATTACTGTTGATTTGAAGGCACTTCAAAGGTTTTTTTAAAAAAAACAAAAGATCCCTATCTGAGAAAAAATCAGAACAGATTAATTTGGTAGTCTTTATGTATGTCATCTCCCGATCTTGCAAGAGGAAGAGGGTAATTTTATGAAGAAAAGAAGTGTGATGAGGTAGAAGAGGCTAGAAAGGCAATGTCAGCATATGCAGCTAGATACAAACGTAAAAAATTAAAGCCAGGAAATGCTTTATCAGGAAATATAGAATTGGGGGATGTGGCTCAATAGCAGTGTACTTGCCTAGCATGTACAAGGACCTGAGTTCAATCCCCAGCACCAGAGGGAGAGGAAAAAGACAGGAAAAGAGAGAAGGAGAGGGAGACAAGGGGTCGGAAAGAAGAGGAAAGTGGACATTTTCTGTGACTTGAAGAATGTTAGGAAATAAGTCACTAATAGAATATCTTTGCTCAGAGCCACAGATGTGTGGCTCCAAGGATTCTGTCTTCTGTGACTGGTGATCATTTGTCTATCTGTTTATTCCTTCAATAAAATATAATGCTGTCCATCCTGCCCACCTTGGTCTGGGAACCGAAGGCACACAAGCAAGAAACAGATTCAATATACTATGTTAAACATAACATGCTACACAAACACTGCCAAAAATAGTACTTGTCAGAGAGAAGGGATAACCATGTTGAAAATCTTCATGATTCAAAACAGTTTTTCTCCTCAGTACCGGGAAATTCTTCTAGGATCTGATGTTGTTGCAAAAGTCATTGTGTGATGGTCCAAGGTATCCCAGACGATAAACCAGCTCCAGAGCTGTCCAGAGACCTCCAACAAGTCCTCTGAACCTGTGTAGCCTCCTCTATCAAATTAGTACATTTGTCTTGATGAGCTCTGAGTAATTTGTCAGACTTGCTGCCTTCATTTAAAATGCAAATGTTATTTTCCAAAGGTGATACATGAAGCCAATGGGACTTTATTATGTATTAGTTAAATTAGTTAATTAAATTACCCAGCCTGTCACCTTGCAGAGCCCCAGAGAAAAGAGACACAGGTGGGGCTTCTCTCAAAGGAGAACAGAAATGGCTCTAGATTCCGGGTGGGTGGCAGGATGGGTAATCTTGGCAAACAGAAGCGAAAGGTATTGAGCATCCAGGGACGGCATCAGAGGGAAAGGAGAAGGACCAATGTGGTTTTAACACATTCTCAGCTGTGCTTTCAGAAGCAAGCATTGGACGTGTAATGAGATCAGAGACTATCGCAGCTCCTTTTCCGGAAGGCTTGAGCAGCTCAGGGACCTGCCTTGATACATTTGTGTTACCTTTACTCAAACTGCTTCTGATTGAATGATAGATTTATCTGGAATGACAGCTGTGTTGAGGAATGAGGATGAGTTTTTGCCGTACAGGGAAGGCTAACTAACAATAAAAATCTTGGGGGAAATGTTACATGGAAACCTATTACTATAGAAGCTTACTAAAATATTTATCCATCCATACATGCATTTGTATAATATATGATCATACATATATACATACATAAAAGAAGTCTCAAAAGAGTTACTCTCTAACAGAGTAACAATGCCTATCAAATAAAAAGCCTAGGAATGGATTACTTCCTTTGGAGCCTTTGGTAAATGAGGCTCCATACATCCCAACTATTATAGGCTGTTGCTATTGCTCTTGATTAACCTCCAGAAGGCCATGGTAACACCCTATTGCTGAAAACACCATAAACTCAAATCATAGAACATGGAGAAATCGAGTACCTTCCAACCTGAAACTGCATTCTCTCCTAGACAGCTTTCATAGTGCTGGAGGGGGCTATGCATTAGCCACCTATGAATGAACCCTGGGATTTCCAGTAATCACCAACTTGACAAGATTTGTTAACTGGTGTAACAGTGGCTCAAATATTATGGGATTTACCAAATAGTTTCTATTTGGATTCACAACCCCCTCTATAAAATGGAAAGCAAGCCTGCCGTGGTTATCAAGGCCAAAGACCTGTCTCTAAATAGGTCATCGACCCTAAGAAAGAACCTTCTACAATTATTCTGTTAAACTGCTCCCTAACTTCTTTACTCTTTTTGTTTTACTTGTTTGTTTGTTTGTTTCATTATTGGTTTTTTTTTGAGACAGGGTCTTATTATGGAGTCTTTACTGTCCTGGAACTCACTATGTAGGCCAATCTGACCTCCAAGTCAAAGAAACCCAGATTAAAGGTGTGTGCCACCACACCCATTGTGGTTCTTATCTTCATACACATGCATTATTATTGTAGCTCTCAACCCTCATCAGAGAAGCTTCTTTTTGTGCAGTTCATGAGCAATGAACACAGAAACTCTTTTGTAGTGTGTGGAGGACAAAGGCCAGTAAAGGACTCAGCCCTAAATGAGACATCCATATCACATACACTGCTCTCCCAACACTCAGAGGTCATCATGGAAGAGAAGAAAGACCGTAAGAGCCAGAGGTAGTAGATAGAGCATCATCAAAATAGTATTTTCTGGGCACAATAACACAGTTGCACATGCGAACTCACAGCGGTTGTGACAGTTTGTACTAGACCTGTACAAGATTAAGCTAGACAAAATATGAGCATGGAAAGAGAGGCCATCAAAAATCTCCACCCCTAGCTGGGTAGATATTGACAACTGATAGCTGCTGGGAGAGGAAGTGTAACCCAAAGTCAGTTTTCCTTAGTGGTGTGGCCCCTAGCAGATCAACCAGCATCCAGTGGATGGTCCAGACTCAGGAATTCGTGGATGTGTAAATTGTACTCAGTGGGTTGTATTTTTAAAGACCATGAAACTGGGGAATAGGGATGATCTTAGAAGGTGGTCTTCGAGGAATTAGTGGGAGAACTTGGAGGTATAATGATGGCTAAAAGACAATGCATGAAATTCTCAAAGAATAAAAATACTTTAAAAAGAAAATACCTCCCAGCCTATAGCCCATGACTCCAGAGAAGCTAGATAACAAGGAGAACCCTAGGAGAGACATACATGGATCCCCCTGGAAAGGGGAAATAGACAAGATCTCCTAAGAAAATTGAGAGCATGGGGGTGGGATGGAGGGTGGAAGAAGGGAATAAGGAGAGGGGAGAGGAGAACATGGGGGTTAGGATGGTAGAGACTGAGCAAGGACACAGAGAGCAAGGAAAGAGATATCTTGATTGAGGGAGCTTTCATGGGGCTAGCAAGAAACCTGGAACTAAAGAAATTCCCAGGAATCCACAAAAATGATCTCAGCTAAAACCCTAAGCAATGGTGGAGATGGTGCCTGAACTGGCCTTCCCCTGTAATCAGATTGATGATTTACCTTAATTGTCATCATAGAGCCTTCATCCAGCAATTGATGGAAGCAGATACAGAGACCCAAAGCTAAGCACTGAGCCGAGTTTTCAGAGTCCAGTCAATGAGAGGGGGGAGCAATAATATGAGCAAAGGGGTCAAGACCATGATGGGGATACCCACAGAGACAACTGAGCTGAGCTAGTGGTGTTGTGCCTGAGTCCTGGGACTCTCAAGAAGACCACCACAGAGCCACACTTCCGAATGCAAAAGCAAGGTTTCATTTATTAAGTACAGGCTAGCCCGGGTCCTCTGCCTCACAGTCTGTTACAGCAGATGGAGGGAGAAGGACCCTGTCCATTTTTGTAAGGGGTTTACAAAGACAAAAACCACAAAGCAGTCACAAGGTTACAGTCTCAAAATACAAAATTACTTATCTTATATCACAATTGCCTAAAGGTGAGGTAAAGCTCAGTCGTTAGTTCCTGATTGGCTATTAGTATCTAAGGGGGATAGCAACAGCCCCCCTGGTTACATCCTCCACACATCTGCTGATCCTGTGCTAACATAGAATCTGCCTAGAGACTTATGTGATTGGTTCATTGTTACTCAACCGATAGGGGAAGCTAGGTGGTCAGCATCTTGTCAACAGTTTTGTGTAGCTTAGGTTTTTCTCATTAGCTAATACTTCCCCTAAAAGGGGGCTAGCAACCCCCAGCTTTTCTCAGGGGTGGGAGTGAAGTTCAAAGTCCCAAATATTCCAGCATAAAAATGGAATCTTTTCTGGCCTCACAGTGGAAGTACACTGACTCTGAACTGACAATGGGGGGAGGGGACCTGCATAGGACCAAACGAGGCCCTCTGTATGTAGATGATAGTTGTGTATCTTGGACAGTCTGTGGGGCCACTGGCAGGGGGCCAGGATTTGTCCCTAGTGCTTGAACTGGGATTTGGAGGCCATTCATTTAGGAGGGATACCTTGCTCAGCCTGGATATAGGGCAGAGGGCCTTGATCCTGCCTCAAAGCAATGTGCCGGACTTTGTTGACTCCCTATGGGAAGCCTTACCCTCTCTGAGGATTGGATGGGGGGGCGGGGAGGAGGGAAGGGAGTGGGAATTGGGATAGGTATGTAAAATGAGAAAAGATTGTCTTAGAAAGAAAGAAAGAAAGAAAGAAAAGAAAACATGCCTCACAGGCACACACCACAGACCAATCTGATTGAAACAGTTCTTCAGGTGAGGCTCTCTCTTCACAGGTAGGTCAGGGTGAGAACCAAGGTCAGCTGTCACAAGTCAACTGCTTGCCAACTCAACTCCCAAACACATCCTTGTCATCTGTAGCCTTCCCTATTTTATTTGTCTCCACGATCTTATGTCAATATCAGTATCGCATTATAAAACACAGTCCAGTTTTTTAAAACCTCACAGTCTTTAAAATTCTCAACACTTAATAGTCCAAGGTCTCTTTCAAAATCAGAAGTCTCTTAACTGTGGGCTCCTGTAAAACTAAAAAAAAAAAAAATGTTAAAGGGATACTTCAAAAGGGATATGGTTAATATTAAATCAAAGCAAATTCTAGCACCCGGCCATGCAAATTAAATTCTGTAACCCGATGTTCAGCAGTTGGACTCACAGTCTTCTACCTAAGATGGATTCAGTCGGATCCACTTCTCTAGTCCTGCACTGCACGCACATCTTGTCTCACAGGCTTAGCTAGCTCAGTCCCATACCTGTGGCTGTCCATGGTAGATACCCCAAGATTCTGGCATCTACAGTATCCTGAGGTCTCCATGACAATTGAGGCTATACCATCACCAATGGCCTCTACTAGCCTCTCTTCCCAACCTGCCACACACTGCAAGTCTCGCCTGATCTCCATTTCTGCTTCATTCCTTTGGAACCAGCATCCTGAAAGAAACTCTTACACATTGCCAAGTTCAGCACTCAACCTTTTATGCAGCATCATTGGTCTCCCTGGAGACCAATGCTAACTGACCCTAAGGAGATACTTGCCAAAGATTTTACCTCAATGATGCTATCCCTTGTTTACCACAGCTAACTTTTGAGCCCTAGCTAGCCAGCATCTATTAGCCCAGTGAAGCAAAGGTTTCCCTTCCATAGATCTTAATCCAAACTATCACACAAAATGGCCTGTGTAAACAGAGATTGCTCTTATGTTTCTCAGCT
>NC_022016.1:65983762-66006326 GCF_000317375.1 Microtus ochrogaster
GTGTGTGTGTGTGTGTGTGTGCGGATTTGCCACCTGGCTTTATTCTGCCAAGCCATTGTTCAAAATAGCTCTATTTGTTAACCAATAAAAGCAACACATATACAGAAGAACTTCCCACATCAGGCCTGGTAGAGTCTTCCCTTCTGTCTGAAATTTCACAAGTCTTGCCTCCACTGTCTGCGTCTCTCTCACCAACCTTATCTTCTGAGCACCCACAGAGGAGCTCACTGAACTCTGCGTACACAATGGTTTTCCCAGGCCAAAATTCCAAATCCTTTCAAAATCCTCTACAAAACATAGGCATGTCTGTTGCAGCCACATTCCACTCTCAGGTGCCAGCTTCATTCTAATTTTATTTTTCTATTGCTCTAATAAAACACTAATCAGAAGCAACTTGGGGAGGAAAAGATCCATTTCATCTTACAGCTCGCAGTCCATCACTGAGGAAAGCCATGGCAAGAACTCAAAGCAGCAACCTGGAGTCAGGAACTGAAGCAGAGATGATGGAGGGACACTGCTTGCTCCCCATGAATTGCTCAGCTTATTGTCTTCTACAATCCAGTACCACCAGACCAGGGACAGCAATGCCCACAGTAAGCTGGGCCTCGCTGTATCAATTAGCAGAGGACTGACGCTATGACACCCACCAGCAAAACAAGCACTTAGTTTTCCCATACTCTGGAGAGCACCCAGTCTCATCTCCTTGAAGAGCCCAGAGAGAGCTGAAAACCGCATTGCCCAGCCTTTCAGGCGGCTAGCATTTTATATGCAAGTTGGGTTCTGTTGATTGATGAATTTATAAAAGTTTTGACTCTAAGACAGAGGTTGCTGTCCTTTTGCTATTCCACTAACAAACAAACTCATAAAAGCATAAGCATTGCAGGTAGCTTCAGGGTAATGGTGACCAGACTTAGGTTAGGGCTAACACCTCTATGGGTGTCAAGAAATTTTCAGTGGTAGTAGAGGAAGTGGCTTCCTAACTTACTCACCTTATCTCTAAATAGGATCTATGATGATGAGCATTAAATTTAATAGTTCCATTTGTGGTTTCCTGATTCATGTTCCTCTAGCATTTTCAAATATTTTTAAAGCACCTCACTTCCTGTATAGGATCCTTTCATGCTTAAAATAACCAGAGTGTTTTCTCTCTTATACTGAGCTGTGACTAATACAGATTTCAGAAAGAGAAGTAGTTATAGAAAGCAGACACTCAGCAACAGGAACTTGACAGTAATTACTTGGCTTTGTTGATCTGAAGGTACTATAGAGGTATTTTTCTGATATTGACATGGCCTTTGCCACCATGAAGCAGAGTTGCTATGGTGACCTACAAAATATCTCTGTCTGTAGCCACAACAATGAAATAAACAGATGAGGGCCAGGTTATAGTAATGATAGTGAGTCAAAATCTTCACCTGATAATCTAGCAATTGTTCCCTGTTAACTGTTTCCTGTTCCCTGCTCCCTGTTCACTGTTCCCTGTTCAGTTATGTGATTTTTCCTGGGACGATGCAAAGAAATGCCTACTTACCCCCAAACAGAGAGGCCTCTGACAGATGCAAGAAAGGATTTCCATCCAAGTTCAACTTGGTGAACCAATGAATTTATTACTAACTCTGCCCTATCAATAGTCCAAAAGCAGTTTCTTTATTAACTAATGAAAGCAAAACCTTGACAGAAGTACCTTCTACACCATTTCCCCTTTTCTGTTTAAACAAAAAGGAAGGCTTTAACTACATTTAACCAAACAGGTATCAAGCAAGAATTACAATTACAATTTCTACAAATTCTATTTACTTTATCTTTTATCATAACTAAGGAAAATTATAATTATAACTATAAATTCCTTGACTCCATCAAAGGCTCCAGAAGGATATAACATTACTAAGTAAACAGGAAGTACATTATAAGCAACTTCCAAAACTCTAGAAATGACAGAGACATCTCAATACCTATACAGTCACCCAAAGTTCTATACTGTTGGGGCATTCATCTTCAGGCCCATAGTATCCAGCAGACTTTTCCATGAAGCAAGAAATTTCAATGACAGTTCAGTCACTTCCATCTGTATCCTGCAGAATGTCTCACAGACTCTTTTATGAAGCAAGAACCTCGAAGGATCATCTCACCTTTAGGCAAGTTCAGCAGTCATTTCTCTGTGGATCCTGCATGTCCAGTTAAGCAGTTCAGGCAAGAGCAGTTTCTTGCCCAAATGGCTAAGAAGCCTCTTTGATACCCATCTTCCTCTTGAAGTAATTGGTGCTGCCAAGAGCAGACGTGTCTCATTGCCAAGAAAAGTCTTAAGTTATTAAAACATTTTAAATGCCATATTCTGAAGGTGTCTGGAAGATTTGAAGAATACCTAACTAACTGAAATATATCTATATACATCTAGAAAATCTAACTAACATGGCTACAAGCTTGACTATTATAAATGACTATCTATTAACCTATAGTTCTTAATTATACATTACATTTTTAAATGAACTACATGATACCTTAATCAAGAGCAGAAGTATATATACACATAACAAAATTGACCTTAAATTTGTATCAATAAACCAAGATCCATACCAATTCAGATTATTCATATCTATATCATATCCCCCTTTAAATGTAAAAGAACATTTATAAACAATATTTGGGAATATGGGCATAGTTTTGCCCATACTGCTTCCTGCTGATTGGAGGCACTATTAATCAGGTCTTTTATGATGTATCCTGTGTGCTAGGTTCATCTCATTCAGCAGTTGGGTGAAGTAATTTTTTGAGGGTGTTTACAGCAACCTTTCAGGAGGCTTTGGTCCATGAAACCATATTGTTCTAAAAGCAATACACAGGTTCTCATCTTCTGTGGAAACAAGAGAAGAACTTTTCCAAGGCAACATATCCTTAGACCCAAATTTGAAAGTCATGATACCTTTATAATATACATACTGGTTTAGTTTAGCAACACATACAATGAAATGTCTCTCTATACTTAGCTCCTTTACAGTCAAAAAATTTAAAGAAGACACAATAATTTACATAATCCAGACTCTCTGTGAATTTTCCATCTTTATGTGGCTTATTTTTCTTTAGTCCTTTTAATCAATTTGTACTCTGGCTCTTTAAAGACTTTACCCCTTTTTAAAGCATTAACTTTATTTTATGACTCTCTACACTCTTTTTCTTCTCTCTCCCAAGCCTACATACATTATCCAACACTGTCACCCATTTAGGGAAGACAGAACTGAATTCTAGGAGGAAGAAAGCAGAGTCAGAGAGACACCACGGATCCTCTACCTGAGACAGATGCCAGTTAGAATCTTTGCCGGTAAGCCACTGCCACGTGGTGATATACAGATTAATAGAACTGGGTTAAACTAATTTAAGAGTTAGCCAATAAGAAACTAGAGCTAATGGGCCAGTCAGTGTTTTAATTAATACAGTTTCTGTGAGGTTATTTTGGAGCTAAGCTAGCCAGGCAGCCAGGATGAACAAGCGGGCCCTCCTCCAACAGTTCCCTGTTACCCCAAAGCACTTGGTTTGGGGGATTGCTAGAAAGTATAGGAAGTAGGTTGACTAAGGGTTAGGATTCTCCAGTGGTTCTGCTGACAGTGTCTATGGGGAAGATCCTGGTGGTTTAGCTGCCCGAGTCACCCAATCTCCTGTAAGCAATCCTAATAAATTCATTGGTTCACCAAGCTGAACTTGGATGGGAATCCTTTCTTGCATCTGTTTGAGGCCTCTCTGTTTGGGGTAAGTAGGCATTTCTTTGTATCATCCCAGGAAAAAAAATCACATAATTGAAGGCAAAGATAATTTAATTCTTTCTGAGAAACAAAAAACTGTCAGTTCAGAGAACAGTCACAAAGATCAGTACCTAAATTATCACGTATTTAGGGTCCCACAATGTAGCACCACAATGGTCCACTGTGCCATTTAATTGTGTGTCTAAAACGGGATATTTAGGTGGATCAGTACAGTAGGAATAGGGTAAACAGAGATATGGGGATATGGAACATTTCTAAAGCAATGAAGAGTACAGAAAAGAAAATTGCAAGCTCAGGCTCTTTAAGGTCTAAGCTCTATAGAATGTGTCAAATCTATAGTCACTGAGGGGACAGCAATGACTAATACCCAACACAAAAAAATAAACTTGTCTAAAATACTTTGATGGTTTTCTTTGTTTGTTTGCTTGCTTGCTTCTTGTTTATAACTTGATTGCATGGCTCTTGAGTGTGAATTTTGTGGATGACAACCTCAAGTCACAATGTCAAAGGTTAGACATGCCTGCAGGTTAGGTACAATTAGAGAATTGGACAGTTCTTTAGTAGTCATCAGACAATCTCTAAAATCCCTTAAGCCCATAGAATGATTCCAAAAGTAAAATGCCAAGACTGAGTTTTAAATTCAAAGTAAATCGAATGTAGTCTCACCTGGTCATCTATGCTTAAGTTAGATATTATTTAGAAAAAGGTAAAAACCCTGACATCTAGAATGAGCATATTTTAGTAAATTCAGGTGTATATAAATCCCTAGAGATCTCTGCATCCACAGGCTTCTCTCACTAGACAAAGCAGCCCCCTCTTCCCCATCCAATATGCTACTATGCCTTGTGTGGGGATTCTTCTATGTCTATCTTTCCAGAGATGCCAAGAATCCTCAAATCGTGTTCTTTAGTTAAGCACAAGCCTTGATACTCAGTACACACTAGTTCAAGTTCCCATGTCTACATCTACCAGTTATCACACATGTAGATGGCAACCACATTTACAACTGGCTTTAATCATTGCATTGTTTCTTAATCTATGAGTCACATCAATCATATTGCAAGGAGAAAAGAGCCTTCATTTAAATTCTTGCAATTTCCTGGTTATTTGCATATACAGAAACTGAATTATGTATCATAATATATTTATATTGAGAGAAGGGTAATCAAAGGAAAGGAATCATGGACATAGATACATTTGCTAGAAATTTTTAATTCAACAATCTAAGAGAATGTATCTGTTTGCTTAACTTATTAGCTGAAATTTAGTATCAAAAGAAGCCTACTCCAAGTGAGACTGAACATAATGTAAAGTTTAAAAAGTCCAAAGACTTAAAGAGCTAATATTGTTGAAATGGAAGGATTATACCTAAGGCAGTCACCATAAAACATGCCAAAGGACTTAAAGAATAATCTTTCACTAAGACATAGAGAAGTATATCTGTGGTTTAAGCACATGTACCTCTTAAACAACAGGAGGATATCCTTTCTTTGCAGAAGGTACAAAGTTATAATGACCATTGTACCATCATAATGTTGTATTCTGACATCACAAAAATGCCATATGCTACCATGGTTACAATAGTGATATGTAACAACACACTAAGCCAATGTCCCATCATAATGCTCAGTTGTGACGTGGCAATGCTACTTTGTGACAACACAATGAACCAGTGTGTCATCACAATGCTCCTTTGTGACATGACAATGTACCTTTGTGCCAACTCAGTGCTTCAGTGTGACATCACAGGCCTCCACTGTGTCATTACAATGCTCATCTCTGATATCACAATTATCCTTTGTGATATCACAATGGTCCATTGTATCATCATAATCCCACATTGTGGCATAAAAATAATTCAATGTGATATTATAATGACTCATTGTGTGATCACAAAGCTACATTATGCCATCACAATGCAACATTGTCATCATCACATTGCTCCATTGTGTCACCACAATGCAATACTATGTGATCACATTTTTTGTGACATTATAATTATTCATTGTGGCATCATAATGATCCAATTTGTCATTTCAGGGCTCCATTGTGACATCATATTGTCACAATGGAGTCACAACACTGTATTGCATCAACATAATCCTCCTTTGTGACATCATGTTGTTCCATTGTGCTATCAAAACCTACCTTGATGTATGACAATGTTACATTGTGCCATTACAACTATGTACTTTAATATCACAATGCAACATTTTAGCCACACGATGATGCATTGTGCCATCACAAAGTTCCATTGTACCACCACAATGCTATATGATGACATTACAGTGCAATTTTGCCATCACAGACTCTGTTATGGCATCATAATACAGCACTATGTTATCATATTGTTCCATTGCTACATCACAATGTTCCATTATGCCATCACAGTACTGAATTTTGACATCCCAGGACGGAATAGTAAAATCACAAAGATCCACTGTGCCATCATAATGCTGCATTGTAGCATCCAATACTCCTTTGTGCCATCAAAATTCTGCATTCTGAATCAGAAAATCATACTGTGCTATTATAATGTTGAGTTTGATTGTGCTACTATTGGAAGAAGCTCCCTGTGTTCAGTAATGATGATGGAACCATTAAGCTTTGTTATCCCAAGGATGAGCATGAACTATTTCTACGTCTTCTTAAACAAAAATCCAAGCTGAATATGCATTGGAATAAAAGGAATATCTAGGCTTTGTGGTACTACTAGACACTGATACTCAGCTCCTGAGGAGCACCAAAGTCAGTTCAACCATAACCTATTGATAAGATTAAGTACTTGAGAGGGTCAAGTACATATGAAGTTTGGGTTAGAATCCCTCTTGTAATAGACCAAGAAAGTTTACCAATTCATTCAATGGATATTTTCCAATTACTAAAACAAAACTGAAATAACATATCAGCAGGTGATAAAATCACCATATTGATTCCATCATCATAAAGGAAAGAACAGGGGTAGAAAGCCAAATAACGAGTCAACACTGAGTCACAACTCTAAGGGATGTCCACAGTACCTTCCTAAAAGACTGGAAGAGGATGGTGGTGGGAGCATGTTTCTGGGTCCTGTTCAGTCCACCCATTCTGAAAATTTATATAAGACTAAATTCAACCAATATTCACAACAAAAGTTAGAGGCAATGTATCCCCACAAATCTCCAAATTCTGATTAATGGTGAAAAAAATATCAATAGCAACAAGATCTACATGTTGTCAGCAACTGTGCTACAGATGTAAGAGGAAGCACAGATGAAGCTGAAGGATTTAAAACTCCTTCACTGTACAGATCTTTACTATTGAGGTTTGGCTCCAAAGTGTCACCCAAAAGACCCATGCATTGAAGGTTTCATCCAGCTGGTGGTGCTGTTGAGATGTAAGTGGATCAGAAGGTCACTAACTACACCAATAGATTAGATGAATTTATAGCTAAATGGAGCTGTTAGGGAAAGTAGGTCACTGGGGTGTGTCTTTAGAGGATGTCTTGTCCCTGGGATCTTTCTTCGCTCCCTCCCTTACTCCTTTCTGATCTCTATGTTTGTTTGTCCCCGCCGCCCGGCTAGCTTACACCCGAAATAACCACACAGAAACTGTGTTCATTAAAACACTGCTTGGCCCATTAGCTCTAATTTCTTATTGGCTAATTCTTACATCATCATTTAACCCATTTCTATTAATCTGTGTATTGCCACATGACTGTGGCTAACCGGTGCCCATCCTTAATATGGATGGGTGCAAAGGGGAAAAGTGCTGTTTAAAGTGGGAAACTTTCTGAGGTAAGTCTCATGTTAAAAGTTCAATTAAAACCAAATTTAAATGAAAAGAGTAACAAACAAAGAAAGTGCCAAGATTAATGCCAATATAAAATTATTGAAAAAAAAAGGGGAAGAGCAAAAGAGATAGAAGAAGACACTCCTACAGACAATGATGATTCCCACACCTGAAAAACATAAAACAAATCAAAACTGTAATGAGATGTTCTCATTTCAGTATGTTGTTGTGATGAAACATTCAGACCAAAAACAACTAAAGGGAGTAAAGGCTTTATTGGCCAACAGTTTTAGGTCATTGTTGGTGCACAAAAGAGTTCCACAATGCCCCAAAATGGAGTATAACAAAGGTTTATTTATCTGGAAATAAACTCACAGAAAGAGTAGTAATTCATAGTCCTCTGTGTGTGCTGGGGAACTGGAATCAAATCCAGCAACCAAGAGGTCCACACATGCTTTTCATCTGTATTTATATTTCATGAGACCATGTCCATAGTAACCTGGTATCTTAAAGAATATTGACTAAAGGAGTTCCCACAATACGTTCTCCTTTTGTCTAAATAAGAGTGTTCTAAGCCTAATACAAAACTATATACAATAAAAACAAATATCAAGTATTGTCTAGGGAAAAGAAGAGGCAAAAAAACATAAAAATTAGAATTACAACTAGCATGAACAACAGCAAACAAGAAACATGTTAAATATTTCAATAGTTACTCTATCCTAAAGAGTCTAAGTCTTATATTAAAATTGGCTTGGCTAAAGTCATAAAAAGAACGTAACTATTACTATTTAATCTTCAAACCCATCAAAGACCTGAGAAGGGAAATAATATAACTTGACTAAACAGAAAGTGCCTTCAAGCAACTTCCAAAAGGTGCAAGAAATGACAGAGACAACCAGCTACCTGGGCAATCACTTAAAGTCTCATTTGCAACTTTGGGGCAACCAACTTTGGTGAAGGCCTGGAGTAACTGACAGACCACCTTCAGAAGCAGGAAAAAAAACCTTGTCTTGTCAAGGTTTGGCAGTCTTTTTGCTTGTATTCCACTTATCCATTCTGGACACCATGCATTTTGTCAGTGGTTAAGGCAGGGGCAGTTCTTTGCTCACAGGTCAGTTTTTCCAAAAAGAAAACAAGCTCCAAGTGGAGTGCCTGTAGTGCCCAACATTCTCTTGGAAGTAGATAGATGCTACATGGAGCAATCATGTCTCACATCAACAGAATACTAAGTTATTTAAATGCCATATTCTACAGTACTTTGAAGTATTTGAAGATTATCTATATAACTGAAATATATCTCTGTAAATCTAGAAAACCTAACTAACATGGCTATTAGTTTGACCATTATAAATGACTATTAATCTGTAATTTTTAATTATATATTACATTTTTAAATGAGCTGTATAAACAAAATACCTTAAACAAGAGCAGAAATACATATATACAGAATAGCAAATAGACCTTAAATTCATATCAATAGTTCAAAGTCCATACCAATTCAAAGTATTCTCCTCTATATCATATCCCCCTCTGTTGCAGTTTCCTCTGAGTTCTACATCCAAAGCAGCCTCAAGACTGTTGGCTGAGATGATCCAGCCTCACAGAATATGCCAATCAGGTCTGAAGGCATAAGTCACAAACAATCCCACACCAGTTTGGAATTATGATTAATAGAATGGCTATTTATTTAAGGGGAAAAACTTACAGGTCACCGTCCTAGACAACAGCCCTCTGCACAATCAGGAAGGGAGCCTAGTCGACAGAAGTGGAGCTGGAAGCCAGAGAGCGAGCAGAGGGCAATGGCTACTTTTTTAAAGAGAGAGAGAGACCACGCCCCAATGGGCTGGTATCTCAGTGGCTATTGGCTGAAGGAGCAGAAGGAGCTCCCACAACACTGGTCTTGGCCATAATCCTAAATTTTCTTCAGGTCCCCATAAGTTTATCAGCACCCCCAATTAGCAGGAAGTAGCCTAAACAACTACATCCACATTCCCAAAAAAATGGATTATGAATGTTTGTCTTTGTTTAGTGTATTAAGTTGTTATGGACAATGGTCAGGAAAAAAAGCTAAACATAGGAAATTAGATTCAAGGTTTCGTTTTGAAAAAAATGGGAACTATTATAAGATAATGCTTTTGTACACTCTAAAGATTTGTCACTCATATTGGTTTAATAAAATGCTGATTGGTCAGTAGCCAGGCAGGAAGTATAGTCAGGATGTCCAGACTAGGAGAATTCTTGAAAGAAGAAAGGCAAAGAGTCAGTTATAAGTCAGATGCCGAGGAAGCAAGATAAGAATGCCTTACTGATAAAAGGTACCAAGCCATGTGCCTAAACATAGATAAGATTTATGAGTTAAATTGTAAGAGCCAGTTAATAATAATCCTGAACTAATAGGCCAAACATTTTACAATTAATATAAGTCTCTACATGTTTCTTTGAGACTGAATGTCTGCGGGACCAGTCAGGACAAAAATTTCCATCTAAAACTGGTAAAGGATACAATATAGTAGATGAGTAACAGGTGGGCATGGGAAACAGTTATCAAAAGAGATGGGTGATGACCAGAAAACCTTTGTCTAGTCAAAGAATAAAACAGGAAACTTTTGAAAACAGAACAGAAAAAAAACCAACATCAGCCCTGGAGGAATTGACATGGTCTGGAAAGCTCCCCACTTCCAGAGGTGGTGGTGGTGTACACCTTTAATCCCAGCACTTGGGAGGCAGAGGCAATGGATCTCTGTGAGTTCAAGGCCAGCCTGGTCTATAAAGCAAATTCCAGGATAGCCAGGGTCATTACATAGAGAAACTCTTTCCCAAAAAACAAACACACACAAAAAAAAAATAGAAGGCCTCAGAAAATTGGCACTATACTATCAGTTCCAGATATTTTAAAGAGGGGGGGGCGGGAAGGCAGAGAAAGTTGCATACAGTAGAGGAGAAGACACCTAGAAAATTTTCTTGACACAGCGGCAAGACACTATTTTTTAAAGTCCCCTGATTAACAGGTGACTTAGCAACCCCAGGCCCTCTATGAGCAGCTCAGACTCTCTGGAAACTCAGACCAATTGTCATGGTACTATATGCTGACTCAGCCTACAGAGTACCTATGGGTTTGGGGAAAAAAACTTTGAGTCAAAACTAAACAGTGATTACATCGGATGTGGTTTTCTTTAAAAGTCTCTGTCTTTTGCAAGAGAAGTTCCCTTAATGAGGGGTAAGAACTAAACTCCCATACCTGATCAGAGTTGTGGATCCCAGTTCCAATGGGTATACTTACAACATAATAATTGCCAAAGAGGGGGCAGAAAGATTGTAGGAGTCAGGGGAACAGAAATTTGCTGTGAGACTGTTTCTCCTAGGAATGTTAGGGAAGCAACACCCATGGAGACTCACCAGCATGCCCAATATGACGTAAACAAGGATGACACCAATAGACATTCTAATTTGGACAAGGGCCACTTCCAAGGCCTTAACCCTAAACTGTTTACTGCTCTAAGGGCAGTGGAACCTGGGGAACTGGACCCGAAAAACAAGGCAAACTAGAGACTCATGCAATAGCCAACTTTATTCAGAACATCAGACAACTTATATTCTGAGGGTTAAGAAGAATCACATAAGTAAAGTATACAATTATAAGGACAAGCAGCACACAGCAAAAACATGTTTTAGAGGCACATAAACAAGTAACACCAGCCAGTGGTAACAAATAATCTGAAGGAAGCTCACTCCTATCCACCTCACCTGGGAGGGGCACAAAAGCACATTCCAGGAACAATTTGGTGCTTTTGAAGAAACTGAGGTCACAACACTCTTGTCTTCTATTCTTGGAGTTTTCTCACAAGCACTCAGAATTACCATCACACGATTCTACTCTCGAACCATGCTCCGACTCTAGACATAGAACTTCAGGTGGCTAAGGATGCAGAAAGCAGAGGTTGTGGTCTCCAGGGAAGAGCACACCAATTGGTTACCCAATATGGAATGGGCAGTCCTGGAAGTACATACATACAAGTAACATTATATAGACTAGGGGTTGTATTTAGTATTTACACACACACACACACACACACACACACCAATTAAAGAAAAAGAGAACAGGAATGTGAAAGAAAATAAGCAGGGGCAAGTAAATGAGAAGGTTTGGGTGGAGGAAAAGGAAGGGGGAAATGATGTAATTATATTAATCTCAAAAATATTTAGTAAGGGGCTGGAGAGATGGCTCAGAGGTTAAGAGCATTGGCTGTTCTTCCAGAGGTCCTGAGTTCAATTCCCAGCAACCACATGGTGGTTCACAACCATCTGTAATGAGATCTAGTGCCCTCTTCAGGCCTGCAAACATATGTGCAGGCAGAATGTTGTATACATAATAAATAAATAAATGAATCTAAAAAAATATTTAGTCAGAAATGTACAGTATTCAGTGAGGTAGAAAACTGGTTTGATCTGGAATCTTCAGAGCAACATAGACATATGTTTCAAGGGGTGAAAAGTATTACCAAGACCTGAATCCAATATTCCCAATCCAGTCTGAGAAGATGGACAAGAACTTGTGATCTGACCTCCCAGAAGACTCTTCAGGGGTAAGAACAGCATTTATGACTTGACCCATGAAGGTCCTCCAGGATGTGTGACCAGCATCAGTGATCTGACTGTCCAGGTGTGTAAGAGGCAACCAGAAATCAAGCAAGATGGCATGCAGACTCTAAGAGACTCAAGGCCTAGTGACTGAGCTACTGATTTTTTTTCCTTTTTTTTTTTTTTTTGTTTATCTGTTTGTGTTTTTATGGCTGTGGCTGGCCTGGAACTCTCTATGTAGACCATGCTGGCCCTGAACTCAAAGAGATCTATCTGCTTATGCCTCCAAATGCTGAAATATGAAAGTAGTGCATGCCACCACACCCAGGAATCCTTTCCTTTATAAGTTCTCTGTTGTGTTGGTTTGAATGACATGGCCCAATAGGCTCATATGTTTGAATACTTGGCCTCTATTTGGTGAACTCTTCTGGGAAGATTAGAAGATAAGGCTTTATTAAACCAGTGTGTCACTAGGTTTGAGTTTTGAGTTTCAAAAGGCCATAACAAGTCTAGGCTCCTCTCTCTCTCTCTCTCTCTCTCTCTCTCTCTCTCTCTCTCTCTCCTCTCTCCTCTCTCCATATTCCCATCCACCACAGTACCTGCAGATCGAAATGTAAACTCTAAGCTAATTCGTCATCACCATGCCTGCCTGCCTCCATGCTGCCCACCATGATAATATGTTCAAACCTGATACTATAAGCAACTACCCAATTAAATGTTCTCTCCTATAAGTTGCCTTGGTCATGGTGTCTCTTCACATCAATGGGACAATAACAAAGATGCCTGCTATAATATCCTTTTCCAAAGAGCATAAAGCTAAACCTAAAACTAGCCTTACACTGTTTCTCCTGCTCTGCACAAATCCCATGGTAAGCTCCAGCTAGCTGCGTGAGATACTGTTGGTGTCCATTACTTCCTGAAGTGGCTGGAGTATAAGGATTGCTATTATTTGACATCACGAATCTTTAATGACTGCTTTTGTAGACATTATTTTACTTTCTTAATAGTACATAAAGCTAAGGCTGGTGCCTTGAACCTGAGTCTCACAGAGAAAAATGACACCTCAACCCCATCACAACCTAGTCTTTCCTGAACATTGAAAACCCTTTAACAAAAAAAGGTGGTGATCCTTTAAAAACCAACCCTAAAGGTCACCATAAGAACCTTCATCCAGCAGCTGATGGAAAAAAGAGGCAGAGACCCGCATCGGAGCACTGGACTGACCTCCCAAAGTCCAGTTGAAGAGTGGGAGGAATGAGAATATAAACAAAGAGGTCAAGACCATGATGGGTACAACCACTGAAACAGTCTATCTGAGCTAATGGGAGCTCGCCAACACCAGCTGGACTGGGAAGGGACAAGCATAGGACCAAGGTAGTTCCTCTGAATGTGACTGACAGTTGCATGGGGCAGACTGAGAGGCCACACTGGCAGTGGCACCGGGATCCTTGTACTGGCTTTTTGGGAACCTGTTTTCTTTGGATGGATACCTTGATCAGTTTAGATATATAGTAGGGAGGGTCTTGGATCTTCCCCAAAGCAATGTGCCTTACTCTCTCTGAGGAGTGGATGGGGTGTGGGGTAGTGGGGTGTGTGGGAGACTGAAAGGAGGGGAGTGAGTGGGAACTTGGATTGGTATGTGTTGTAGTAATATAAGCGGCGGGGCTATGTCCCCAGCACCTGGCCGCCCGCATGGCTAGTTTTACCCAAAATAACAACACACAGATTGTATTCATTTAAACACTGCTTGGCCCTTTAGCTCTAGCCCTTACTGGCTAATTCTGATATCCCGATCAACCCATCTCTAATAATCTGTGAGCACCGGTCTTACCGGGGAGATTCTAGCCTACATCCATCCTGGGTCGGAGCTTCAGTGTGTCTGCCTGGGAGAGGGGAGGATGGCATCTCTGAGCACACTTCCTCTTCCTCCCAGCATTCTATTCTGTTTACTCCTCCCACCTATGTTTTAAGCTATGAGGCCAAGCAGTTTCTTTTTATTGCTTAACCAATGAAATCAACAGATTGATATATGACACTCCCACATCAATGTGTAATGAAAAAGGATAGTTTGTTTTCTTTTTAAAAAAATAAATAGGTAAATAAATAAATAACACAACCTATAACACAACACAAAAACACAAGAAACAGGAAAAACCAAGGCAAGTGACTCCTCCAAAAAATTCTAATCCTAAAGTAACGTCCTCTGCAAAAGTATATTAGTTAAAAAAAAAAAATCAAAGGATTCAAAGAATCACTGTGTGTTCAAAGAAATCAAAGAGAAAAGAAATAAAATCAAGAGAACAGTAACAATTAAGTAAACTAAGGTCAATATAGGATATGAAAGTAGAATTTAATTAAGAGAAATGCTAGGAAGAAACAAACTGAAATACTGTAAGGACGAAGATGTGCACAGAATGTTTGAGCTCTAAAGGCCGCTATGAAAAGACCAACTTTATGAATCATGGATATAGAAGAAATTTCATGCTGTGTTAGGCAGGGTCCTCTAGAGAAACAGAACTCATATAATGAATATGTATTATATGAGATTTACTAGAATGATTCTCAGCTAGTCTTCAGTATATGCCAGAATCCTAAAGAAGTAAGAATTGATGCCAGCGAAGGAACGGACTTGCCAGAGGGAGTGAAAGCAATCAGAGAAAGAGGGCAAGCTTCCTTCTTCCTTGTCCTTTATTTAGGCTGCCATAGAAGGTATGGCCTAGATTAAAGGTGGGTCTGCCTACCTCAAAAGATCCAAATTAGAAGTGGGTCTTCCCACGTCAAATGAGTCAATCAAGAAAAAACATCCCTCACAGGTGTGCCAAGCCATTTGGGTTTTAGTTGCAGATGTCATCAAGTTGATAACCAAGAATAACCATCACATACGTTAAAGGTATAGAAAATTATAGTAGAGAATTTCCCATACCTAGTTAAAGAGATACCCAACCAATCACAAGAGGCTTTAGAACACCAAACAGACAAGACTGGAGAACTGCCCTACATTATACTATAATCAAAACCCAAAATATGCAAAAGCAAAGTTTATCAAAAGTTGCAGAGGAAAAGCATCGAGTCATTCAGCAGAAAAGCCGCAGATTTCTCAACACAAAGCTTCAGAACAGGAGGCACCACACAGCATCTTTCCAGCTCTAAAAAGCAACGGTTACCAATCCAGGCTACTGTGTCCGGCAAAGCAATCTGCCATAATGGAAGGAAAAAGAAAATCTTCCTGGGGGAAAAAAATTCTAAAGGAATTCACGGTCACTAACCTAGCCTTACAAAAAATACTAGAAGTGGGGCTGAAGAGATGGCTCAGCAGTTAAGAACACTGTCTGGTCTTCCAGAGGACCCTGGTCCTATTCCAAGTACCCACATTGTGACTCACTACTGTCAGTAACCCCAGTCCCAGAGGATCCAATACTTGTGGCCTCCCAGGGCACCATGCATGCACACAGTGCACAGACATAGATGCAGGTAAAACACCCATACACAATAATGAAAACATAAAAGATACTGGAAAAAACACTGGAAGGAATATTTCAGACCAAGTGGGGTATAGATAGATATACATGCAGGCAAAACACCCATACACAATGATAGATAGACAGACAGACAGATAGATAATACCAGAAGGAATATTTCAGACTAAAAACAAAGATGAACACATCCATGTGAAAGAATAAACTACACTAAAACAGTAGTTAAGAAAATGAGTAACAGGAAACTACTACATACTACAAAATCAATAACATGAAATAAAATGAATTATACATACTTCTTAATAACATTTCAAAAACAATTAATGGTTTCAATTTCCCAATCAAAAGAAACATACTAACAGATTGGATTAAAAGGAAGGATCTGTCCATTTCTTGTTTCTAAGGAATGTTCCTTACCATGAAAGACAGGCATAATTGCTGAAAGAATGAAAAAGGTTATTTCAGGTAGACGGAATTTTGAAACAAACTGTGCCACTGTTCTAACATGTGACAAAGTAGACTTCAGCCAAAAATATCAGGAGAGATAAGCAAAGATGTGTCATGCTGAACATTGAACATGGGTGCACCCAACAATGTTACTATGTACCAAGATACAGATTAACCTCAGCACAGTTAGGATGGGCAACCTCAATACTCTGCTTTCACAAATGGTTCATCCTGACACAACATAAGCAGAGAAATGCCTGACTTGAATGATACCATAGATCAAATAGACACCTACAGAATGTTTTATCCAAGCACTACAGAATATATTCTTCACAGCCCATGAAACTTTCTCTACACTATACAATAAACTAGGACACAGAACAAGTCTTAACAAATACAGGGAAATTAAAATGATTTCTCAAAATATGTCTAACTACAGTGGCTAGACATTCAATAGCAAGAAAAACTACAGACTGTACACAAACTTGTGAGAGTGAATAGCAAACTATTGAATAATGTATGGTCATTGAGGAAATCAAGAAAGAAAGGTTTTAAATCCTATAATTGAAGTAAAAATGCAACAGACTAAAAACTTATAGGGTACAATGAAACCAATTCTAAGAGAAATTTATACTTACAACTACCTACTTAAAAAGATTATTGCTTAGGATGCAGCTTGGTGGGTAGAATACCTGCCTAGCAAACCAAAGGTCATGGGTTCGATTCTGCAGAGACTCCTGAATCTAGGCTGGTGGCACATAGGCCTTTAATCCCAGCTGCTCCAGAATAAGAGCAAAAATTCAGCATCACCCAGGGCCTCAGCCAGCTAACCCACCAGCTGCAGGACACCCTGTCTCAAAACCAACGTAGCACAAAAACAAGATTGTTGCTCTTTCTCTGGTTTAACAAGATAGCTCAGCAGATAAAAGTGCTTGTCACACAAATCTGATGACCTGAGTTCAATCCACCACACATATCCTAAGGTAGAAGAAAAGAACCAGCCTCCAAAAGTGGTCCTCTGACATTCCTACCATGGTACACACATGATCACACCATACATACTTATGCTATACACACATGTTCAGTAGGCATAATAATTATTAATAAATTGTTTTTGTTTAATCCTTGGCTCCTGGAAATCATTACATAGACCAGGAAAGCCTCAAGTTCAGAGATTCCCCTTCCTCTGCCACCTGTGTGCTGGGATTAAAATCACCATGCCCAACTATTAACCAATTAAAAAATGTAATCAGAGTAATCTTAAATAAAAATGGAATGATTCTCCATAGGAAATTTGAAAACCAGAACAAGCCAAACCCATGATCAGTAGTCAGAAATAACTAAGATCAGGACAGAAATTAACAAAATGTAAGCAAACAAACAATAAAAAGAATCAATGAAAAGCAGATTGGGTCTTGGAAAAGATAAACAAGATCAACAATTCTTAGCCAAACTAAACAAAAAAGTATATCTAAATTAATAAAATTAGAGATGAAAGAGTAGACATTACAACAGATATCAGTGAAATTCAGAATTCATACATACATACCTTAAGGACATATTTCCCTAAAGTGAAGAATCCAAAACAAGACGATTTCTTGATGCGTATGACCTACCAAAATAAAATAATCTGCTTGGATAAGATTGTTATTATAGAAAGAAATAATATTAAATCACTAATAATTTTTTAAAATCCCAACGAAAGAAGCCCAGGCTCAGAGAGAGCTTCCACAGCTTTCTATCAAGACGCCATGTTTCTCATTGCTCCATTAAATAGAAAAGGGCAGAATGCTACCAAACAAACTCTTTTTAGATGCAGTGTCCCCCCCCGCCCATACACACACACATACATACATACATACACAAAAGATAAAAGGGGGAGGAAAGGAAGAAAGAGAGAGGTCTGGTATCCATGAAAATGAGAAGGATTCCTTGGAGCTGGAGAGACAGATGGTTATGAGCCACCATGTGGGTGCTGAGAATTGAACACAGTCCTCTGCAAGAGCAAAAATTGTTCCTTACTACGGAGACATCTCTCCAACCCCAGAGAGTTGAGAATTTTTTTAATTGAGAAATATGTACGTGCATATAATATGTTTTGGTCAAATCTATCTCCCACCTCCTCCTCTTCACTTTCTCCCCACCCCTTATCCATTTCACTTGCTCTTTTGTTGTTGTTTTTAGACACACTAGATCCATTTAGTGCTTCCTGTATGGGTGTGGTACTATCTACTGGAGCATGGGGAATCTTTCAGAAGTAATATCCCCGAAAAATACTTACGTTTCCTCCCCTAGCAGCCATCAAACGCCAATAACTTCTCAGCTCAGTGTGGGACTTCATGAGGTCCTCCCCTGGCCATGCTGAGATTTTGATCTTGTACGTACAGTCATAGCAGTTGAAAGTGAACGGGTGCAACAGCCCTGTCATGTCCACAAATAATGCAGATAACCACTGCTTAACAATACTTACAATAGATCCTCTCCCTCTTCCACACAATCCCCGAGCCTTGGGGGAGGGGTGTGTGACATAAATGTCCCATTCAGAGTTAGCATTCCACAATCTAGCCAGTTGTGGGTCTCTGTATTTATCACCATCTACTTAAAAAAGAAGATTCTCTGATGAGGGTTCAGAGATGCACTAATCTAGTATAAAGATAAGAACTTACAGGGCAGTTTAATGCTATGTTCATTTAGAAAAATGTCAGCATTAGGGTCTCCCCAGGCTTATGACCTAGCCAGTCACAGGTTTTGGGCCTAGTTAGCAGTATCAGACATGAGCTCTATTTTTGTGGAGTGGGCTGTAAATCCAATCAGAAAGTGGTTGATTACTGTGGTGGTTTGGAAAAGAATGGCCCCCACAGACTTATGTGTTAGAATACTTAGTCATAGGGAGTGGTACTATCAGGAGGTGTGGCCTCGTTAGAGTTGGCGTGGCCACGCTGAAGGAAGTGTGTCACTAGGGGCAGGATTTGAAGTCTCAGAAGTTCAAATCATGACTAGTCTGTCTCAGTCTCTCCTGCTACCTGCTGACCTAGGTATAGAACTCTCAACTACCTTTTCAGTTCCATGTCTGCTTGCACGCCACCATGCTTCCAGCCATGAAGACAATGGACTAAACCTCTGAAATGTAAGCCAACCCCCACCTAAATGTTTTTCTTTATAATTGTTGCTGTGGTTACACTGCATCTCTTCACAGCCATAGACAGCCTAAGACAGTCACTACCATAACCTTCATACTACCATTGCACAAGTCGGCATGTCCTAGCCAGGCCAGGCATTATTGTTACTTGCAGGGTTTACATCTGAGTAAAAAGGTTGGTTCCTTTTCTCCTTAGTAACATAATTAAAATGTTCTGGCACTATGAAAGCCAGCCAGTAGGGTTGGAGCTTCCAGATCAGTACCAGTGAGTTTTCCATATCCTATGACTCAAGCATATGAGGTTTTCAGCAGTATGGTTCTGGTGGGTGCCCAAGAGAAATGGCAGTGGCCTGGGGTGTTTGAATGCTGCCCACTGACCACCAGCTCAGAAAGAGATAACCCATATTAGGCACTGAGGTATTTATTCAAATGCCTATAGTGACTGAGAGAGACATTGTCTCCCAATAATAGGTCATGAAGTAGAGATTTTTATTTCTTAATTAACCACTATGGACATTTACAAAGGTGCACGTATTTTGTAAAGTGATTATAGATGCCTATAGTTACATGACAGCACCTTAATATTCTTTCTCACATGCACACACCCCAGCACCGCCCTTTTTGTATTGCTGGAGATTAAACTGAAAACCTCAAACACACTAAGCAAGAAGGGCTCTACCCATAAAAATGGTCTCTTTACCAGAGCAAATCAGTTCAGAGGCTGGTGTCTACAAAGCCAGTGTTGTTCAGATAAACGCTTTGCTCTCTGCCTGCAAAGTAGGCTGTACCACATGGGTTTGCTTTCATCTAGCAAGAAAGCAGTCCTGCTTCAGGACTGAAGTGGCTCTGATTCTCAGACAAATCTTAGTCAATAAAAGGGCAATGGAAGGGTAAATACAAATAAAATATGTTATATATGTGTATGAAATTATATGATGAAACTCATAATTATATATAATGTATATGCTAATAAAATATTAAAAATTTTACTCAGTGAGTGTGATGGCTATTCTTGAGTATCAACTTGACAACATTTGAAATTAACTAAAACCCAAGCAGGTGGGTACAATTTGTGAGGTATTTTTCCTGGTTGGATTATTTAAGAGGGAAAGACCCAACCTAAACCTGGATAATTTTATGTGAAGAGACACATCTTCTGGTGGCAGCCTATATAAAAACATGAAAGAAGGAAGCTTTCTCTTTGCCTGTTTGTCCTCACTCCCCATGGCAAGTTCATTCCTTCACTGGTATTAAAGCCTACCTCTTTGGCATTTTGATTTATACTGAAGATCACCTAAAACACCCAGCCTCATTGATGGAGTAACTTATGGGTTCTTGAACTTGAGAAACAGCCATTGCTGGAATTGTCAGACCAATGCCTGTAAGCCACTCTAATAAAAACCATGTGTATACATAGGGATAGATATAGATAGATTCATTCTATCCTCTTATTCACTAGAGAACCCTGACTAATACATGTGTAGATTATACATACATACATACATACATACATACATACATACATACATACATGCAAACATATGTAAGATGTTATGAAGTTGAGAAGGAATGAAATGATGAGAAAGGAGGGGCTGAATCAGGGAGAATGTTGGGTATAAATGATGTAGCTACAACCACCATGTATGAAATTCTCAAAAGTAATAATAAATGTCTTTTTAACTGGAAGGTTGGTAACAAGGATGACTAGGAGAGAGAAGTAAGGACCAACGTCTCAGAATATCCCACGGTGTGAGGATATTTGCATCCTGTGTGAATGCTCTCACTACAGAAGTTTCTCAGCAACAGTAGAAAAGGCGGTCTGATCTGTGTCAGTTACCATTTGATCTACTAAGGTCCAACCTTGTTCACTGTGTTCAAGAATAAGGTGGCCATGTTGACCGAGGCAGTTGTTATATGTTGTGGGGAAATGTTTGTACACTGTAAATATGTGTTTTCCCATTGGTTAATAAAGAGCTGACTGGCCTATAGCTGGGCAGGAAGATATTGGACAGGAGAGCCAGACTTGGAAGATGCTGGGAAGAATGGTGGATCTCAGGAGTCATGAAGAGATGTGGAGAGAAACAAAATAAATAAATAGACTATGCTGAAAGAAGGTACCACCACATGGCAGAGGGTGAATAAAAAAAATGGGTTAAGTTGTAAGAGCTAGTTAGTAGCAAGCCTAAGTCATCAGTTGAGCATTTATATTAATAATAAGTCTCTGTGTGGTAATTTGGGAGCAGCTGATGGGACAGAGCTAACCGACAGTCCAGACAAAAAAAAAAAAAAACTCTGCCAACAGTTATATTTATGGACTCAATAACTGTCTTAGAGTTTCTACCTCTGCGACGAAACACCATAACCAAAAAGAAGCTGGGAAGAAAACCATCTATTCCATTTACACTTCCACGGCACTGTTCATCATTGAAGGAAGTCAGAACAGGAACCCAAACAGGGTAGGATCCTGGAGGGAGATGTTGATGCAGAGGCCATTAAGAGGTGCTGCTTACTGGCTTACTTCCCCTGGCTTGCTCAACCTGCTTTCCCCAGCCTAGGGATGGAACCACCTGCAGTGGTCTGGACCCTCTCCCATCAATCACTAATTAAGAAAATGACTTACAGGTGGATCTTATGAAGGCATTTTCTCAACTGACGTGCCCTCCTTTCAGACAACTCTAGCCTGCGAACAAGTTGACATAAGATTAGCTAGCGCCGTAGCATTGAGAGATTTCTATGGATTCAACAACACTGACAGACTTCTCCCTTCCTTGTGTTGGATCTGGAAGTAACCAGTCCTGAGAGTTCACTCTGCCAGCAGCAGAGAACCAAGTTTAGCCCCCTACTGAATAATACCTAAGGTGACACCCAGACAATGACAAATGAACTGGACGATGTTTATAGCAAAAGGGGCAACAATTTTGTTAAGCTTCTTTGGCCCAACAAACCTCTCCGCTGATGCAATAATCCAAATTAAACCAAATTAGAAAAGGCCCAGGTTTAATGGATGCCAGCGTTCCCGGGTGACCCTCAGGGAAAACAGGGAGAGGGGGACAGAGAACCGGGGAGACCACATGTTTGTTCTCTGGGGGACAGTTTAAATAGCCTGTAGGCATGGGGAGGGGTCACCATTTGGTGGGCTTTCTTGGAGGTGAAGTCTGGACTGTGGCAACTCCCAGGGGAGGGGACTTGAAATGGAACTTTCCACCAAACATTTCAAAATGAATGGCAGGAGTTGGGGTGAAACCCCCAACCAAACAAATTTGTCCTTAGTGACATTTTTTCAAAAAAAAAAAAATGTGTTCTGGGTTAGGCTCCATCTGGATTCATCCCAGATACATCCCGAGAAAATACTCTCACTATACTTTCTCATCTTGAAAGAGAGACAGAAAGAGGGG
>NC_022016.1:66006501-66013620 GCF_000317375.1 Microtus ochrogaster
TCTGGATATTTACATTTGTAGCATGTGGGGGGAAATCAGAAAGAGAAAACTTCTTGATCCATGAAACTCAGAGTTCGTTGTCTGCCGATAGAGCTTTCCTGGAAGCAGCCACACTCATCTTGTGTGTTGTATAACAGAGCCTACATCACACATCAGGCTTGAGAGGCTGTGACAGAGATTTCAGGGCACACAAATATTTGGTCCTTTACAGAAATAGTGTGTTGACCCCTAGATCTCTCCATGTTCAGAGCACTTTTTTCTTGTGAATTTCACATGAATTCTGTATTTCCATCATTTCCATCTTTCAAACTCCATCTTTCCCCCTTCACATCCATAACTTCTTTAATTATTAGTGTATTATTGTTTTATACACACACACTTCATATGGAGTCTCTTGAGCATTGCTCGTATGTACACAAATGATCATTTGGGGTCAGATAACCTATCAAGGGGCTCATCCCTTGAAGAACACTGATTCTCAACCGCAGTTGGTTGGTTGCCTGTAGATTATCATGTAGGAGCAGGGGCTAGAGTGTACGGTTCTTGCATTATTATTTTTCGGTTACGTGTATGACTATTTTGTCTGCCTTTATGTTTACCACATGTGTGACTGGTGCCAGGAGGTCAGAGAAGAACATCGGAGAGTTCCAGGCAGTTGTGAACTGTCATGTGAGTGCTGTGAGTTGAATCTGGGTCCTCTGGAAGGGCAGCCAGTGCTCTTCACCACTGAGCCACTGCTCCAGACCCCTAGAGTAGCATCCTCAGGGAGATGGTGAGTAACACTACTTGTGCTCCTTTGCAAGTACTAACTCCTTCACTCCAATGCTCGTAAAAGAATAAAATAACTCTGTTTTCCATGTGTCTTGTGGCTCCAGGGTACCATTTATTTCAAAACTAGTCAGCATGGTCACACGTTCTTCTGCCATGCTTGAGATAAAATGAGATATTGTTAGCCTAGGTGAGTTAATGCAAATGATCAGAAGACTGATAAAAACCATGGGAAAGAATGACGGGACGCCGCATTCCGGCTTGTGAAATCCATAAGGGATTGTTTTTTTCCTACTCTGGGCACCAATTCAACTTATCCAATGCGGTCCTTCCATAAGAAGCTGATTACAATTATTGATACAATTGTGTTAACACTGCCGTTTGCCGTTTGGAGGTTTGACCTGTATTTGGTAAGACTACATCTTAATACAGTAAAGTTGGGTATAGTAACACCTATGTAATCCCAGAACTTGAGAGTCTGGGGCAGGAGAATTGCTTCAGGTTCAAGGCCAAGCTAAGACCCCATTTCAGAGCAAAAACAACAAATATATATTAATACTTTAAAGCTTTTGAAAAAAGGACAGACTCGCCCAAACGAGGGAGATTAAAGAGTATCTTTCCTTGAAAGAATGATTTTCATTATGAGTTACTCTGTTCTCTTTGCAAAAAGAGATAAGAGCTGTCATCGTTTTTGCTATTTAATGTCTCCACCAACTTCTAAAAACAATGCCTCTCTGACCTCCTGTTTGTCTTTAGAACAACCACGCGCTCGTAACTGGATTCCCCTGATTTTTCTTTACATTCCAAGAATTCCCTACCACTTAACTTTCTCACAGTCGGCCAGAGCGTTGCCCCTATTAGAGTGACAAGAACTATTTCCTTAATTACTGTACGTGGATAATAGCATTCTCTCTGCTTCGGTGCTATTCAATAGGGAAGATTTACTGCCAAAAAAAAAAAAAAAAAGGCTGATTTGCAAAAAGAGAGATATATCTACGTGCCCACAGTCATATTCCAGCTTTTGAAATCTGTAGCGCTTTAGGGAGGCTTGCCATGAAAGGAATATCCACCGCATAGAGGAGCGCGAGGAAGGCAAGCGGGCCACTTTGGCCTTCGTAATGTTGTGGTTTCCCCGCTGCAGTTTAGAAAATAACCCTGGCGACTGCAGAACACAGCTCCAGCACGGTCCTGGCCAAAGCGCCGTCTCGCGCTGTTCCGTGTTCGCTCTGGACTTTGCAGGCTCCGGGGCTTGCTGCACCAAGCATCTTTTTCTGTTCCTGGGTAGTGTACTGCGGATCTCATGATTAATGAAATGTCAAGGACAAGCTGAAGCCCTCGCTCTCCGCCCGAACAACATTTTACGGAACACAAGAGTTCCAGTACGTGAATGCACACTTAGCAGTTTGTATTTTTGTTAACAAGCTAAACAGGAGACTCTGAGGCAAGTAGAAGATATAAGGAAAAGAAACTTGGAGACGTAAAGGCAGATAGCAGAATGGAATTAAGGCCAAACATGGGCAAAATGACTAAGCTCTGAAGCTGACGCTAAGGAAACCATCCTCGTTGCTATCGACTGTTCTTCAGAATTTAAATTGGCATTCATCTATTGGACACGGTAATGAATGCAGGTAATCCCAGCACTTGGGAGATGGAGGATCAAGAGTTCTGGGCCATCCTTGGCTACACGGTGAGTTTGAGGCCATCCTGGGCTAAAGTCTCTGACCCCTAAAATGAAAAGAAAAGAAAATGACAACCACACAGTTGTTGGACCTTTTACTAAGATCACTAAAAGATAACACCTCCACCAAACTCAAGATGTCGTTCCCTGAAAAATATTGTGTACATAGGTCCATAAAGGCTAAAAAATCACAGAAATATTTTGTTTTGTTTTTAAATCTTCTCAGAATCAATCTGTTTTCTTGGGTTTTCTCATTACTTCCAAAGCAAACCTCTATGAATTCCTGTAATCTTGTCAACAATCTAAACCAGCAAGTCTTTGACAGTGATGTTTTCAGTCTGAAATGTCCCCCACAGGCTCATGTTCTGAAAGCTTGGCTCCCAGCTTGGGGCAGCATATGAAGGCTGCAGGCCCTTTATAATGTAGGTCTGGAGGGAGGACCATGACAGTGGCAGCCAGCTCTCCCT
This sequence comes from Microtus ochrogaster, assembly GCF_000317375.1. Taxonomy (NCBI): domain Eukaryota; kingdom Metazoa; phylum Chordata; class Mammalia; order Rodentia; family Cricetidae; genus Microtus; species Microtus ochrogaster. The sequence goes on from NC_022016.1 coordinate 66,009,415, forward strand.
GCCTTCTGATCTGGGATGTTGAGGGCCTCCTCCACCCTGTGTTCCCCCCCCCCCATCATGCCTTCCCTGTTGTGATTGACAGAATTCCATGAGCCAAGATGAACCCTCCTGTCTCACGTTATTTCCATGGTGTAGGTTGCCACGGCAATGCAAGAAGTAATTAATGCAGACAAAATTTCAACACCTGAGACACTGGTAACTTACAGCTCCATCTCCAGAATAATCTGCAGATCCTTCTGGGTCTGGCAGGTTAGCCTGGAAATCCCAACACACCAGGGTACAATCTAGGCCTCAAGAAACAGAGGAAAGAATGTAAAAAAAAAAAAAAAACATAAGAAAAATAAAAAAAAATGATTATTTCTTAGCTAAGAAGTAGATACAAGGGATATTCAACATGAAAAAAATGATTATTTCTTAGTTCTAAGCAGTGGATACAAAGATATTCATTGCTTTCTGTATCTGGAATATAAGTTTTGAAATTGTTTTTCTAAGGGAAAAAAAGGTAAGGAAGTCATCAGGTGCTCAAATTCTAAATAAAGAGATGAAAAGAAGAGGGGAAGCCCTGCTCTGTGCTGTACAGAAGGAGGAAATAGAAGAAAACTGCCTTCGCCAGGAGGGACAATGATCTAGGAGGTCCCTAGGAACAATTCCTATTGCACTGAAGGAGCAAGCCAAGATACTTGTAAGCTCTGGAGAACCCTTAACACAGGAAGCTATTTATCATAACAAGCTTGGTTGATACTCTTCCCATACTGAACCAATTAGGTTCCCTATTTCGTCATCCTTCATAACTCGGGATGATTGGCTTCCAAGTATGGTACAGTGGAGTAATTGAATTTTGATCAAACACACATGGCTCATAACCCAGTATGTGAAATTTTCAGAACAGTTCACAGCTTTTAAATATCCAGTCAACATGTTGCCAAAAGTACAGGATGTACTTGATGCAAGGGGGAGCGAAAAGGGGGGCTGGATCTGGGTAGAGCTGTAAAACAAATATTTTTTTTTCTCGTTCTCTTCTAAATTTTCAAATAGCAGGAGAGAGGGGCCAGAGGATTATCACACCATAGTTCAAGTCTTCCCACGCACAAACATCTTTGAGGCTTGTTTCAGGTGAGCGTCTTTGTTTATGGTATCAGACTATTTTTGTATGTGACTATTTTCATGCCACATGTCTGTAATAGATGACCTGCTAATATTTCTCATTGTATCAATTTCCAAAAATTATTTCTCACCCACCTGGTATATGTTGAGCCCTGGCTCTGAGGATGAACTCTTTTGTGCAAGAGAAATGATCCCTTCCTCATGGGATATACTGTTCATGGAAAAGCAAACATGCAATTAATCAAAACCAATAACTTTATACTTACAACCAATAATGGAAGCACGAAGAAAGAATCCAGCATCAGGAATATCAATAATGATCATCTGATTTACCCAGAAGAGACAGAATAGAGATAAGTATGGTCTATACCTCTAAGGATGTTCTCTTGAAAGACTGAACACTGACAGTAATCCCAGAAGACCACAAAGATAAACCTTTAAGAATGGTGTGAGTTTGGCCAGGCAGTGGTGCCACACGCCTTTAATTCCAGCACTTGGGAGGCAGAAGCAGGTAGATCTCTGTGAGTTTGAGGCCAACATGGTCTACAGAGTGAGTTTCAGGACAGCCAGGGTTACACAAAGAATTCTTGTCTCGAAAACCAAAATACACACACTCACACATGCACAAAAAAAAAAAAAAAAAGAATGGTGAGAACTTATCAAATTCAAAGACACGAAGCACAATATGTTAAGAGGGGTCAGAAAAGATGGGGTAAGCGATGGGGACACCACACAAAGGCAAGCAAAGGATTATGCAAGGTTTAAGAACTGAAGGGTGGTGAGACAGGGAGATTAGAACCAGGGAGAGGGGGCTTTGGCAACTGTCTAAGTAGGAACTGATAACGGCTTAGAACAGAGCAAGGCTGGAGAACAGTCCGTAGATCTGCGAAGTATTCCCCAGAGAGGTGACATGGCATGATGGAAACGCAATGTGGGAAGCAGGGGAAAGGGGGGTCCCAAGGACATCTCCAGGTTTCCAGCTTCAGCAACTGCACGAATCAATCTCATGAACACAACTTGTAAGTCTAACCCTTAGGCGTGTGTCAGAGCATAAGAGTGCAGGAAATGCACCCAGTTCCCAGGATTTGAGTGGCGTTTACTCCTGTGCATGAGCCTGTAGTGGGATACTGGGGTTTCCCATTTGTGTGCTCCTCAAACGTTAACAGAAGACTCTCTCAGAGCTGTGGAAACTCACATGTGAACATAAACTCCAAGTTTTTACTTCCATCTCTGCTGACATATCTAGAGACCCCGGACAGTGGAACACAGAGAACCTAAGAGGGTCCAAGCTGGCCCTTTGGAATCATTTAAAAACCAGGTGTGTTCCTCATCAACATACAGAGTTGCCTCAACACCTTTGATGTGAAGGCCATGAGGTCAACAAGATATATTCCTGACCTGAGCAAAAAATATAGACTCTCAGGGACGAGAGAGGGTTAAAAAGAAAAAAAGGGAAAAATAATGGCCTTAGTGCAGGATGGTATGCCGAGCAATCAGTGGCATTTAACTGTGGCAGGATTACTAATTCTACATGGATAACCACTCATGGGCATGGGCACAGCTGTGAAAGACTAGAGAGCCTCTGTTGGGAACAAGTCTTAAAAGAAAACCAAAAGTTTGTTCATCAGAGAAGAGGATGAGGGGACATTCTGAGAGGGGGAAACAGCCCTGAGGAAAGCGGGGGGTAGCTGGATAGTAAGAGGGGGAAACAGCCCTTGGAAAGCAGGGGGTAGCTGGATACTAAGGGGGGAAACAGCCCTGGGGAAAGCAGGGGGTAGCTGGGTACTAAGGGGGGAAACCGCCCTGGGGAAAGCAGGGGGTAGCTGGGTCCTAAGGGAGGAAACAGCCCTGGGAAAGAAGGGGGTAGCTGGATAGTAAGAGGGGGAAACAGCCCTTGGAAAGCAGGGGGTAGCTGGGTACTAAGGGGGGAAACAGCCCTGGGGAAAGCAGGGGGTAGCTGGGTACTAAGGGGGGAAACAACCCTGGGGAAAGCAGGGGGTAGCTGGGTCCTAAGGGAGGAAACAGCCCTGGGAAAGAAGGGGGTAGCTGGGTACTAAGGACCAAGTGCTCAGGGAAGAGTTGGAAGTTTCTGAATCCAGACTGGGAAGGAAAATTGGATTTCTGGTTCTACCATGAAACCTGCAAAACTCTAATTGTCTGCAATGGGTTGTTATCACGTGCCCCAGGTAGAAAATTCTAGTTTGCAGGGGCCCAAACCCAGATAAACAGTAAGCGTCTAACTGCCAACATGGCCACGTGGCCTCCTTGCTACTCATGTTCTCATGGGCTCGGTTTACCCCCTGAGCTGGGAGCACCTCTCTTCCAAGATCCATTGCAGGGCTCCTCCTGACCACTTCCATAGAACCCAGACCTTCTAGAGCGCCTGAAAAGATGTACCAGTGGATCTTCTTTGTGGGCTGGAGAACACAGACAAGAGAATGACTGTAGAATTTCATCTCAGTCTGCAAAGTGGCACCAGGACCCTGGAATGACAGTAACCTCCACCAAAAAACAAAGAACAAAGAATGTGTGTGTGTGTGTGTGTGTGCGTGTGTGTGTGTGTGTGCGCTCGTGTGTCCTTTAATTTTTAATAGCTATTCAGACAGTCCTTGGAGAGGGAATTGGCAGGTTCAGCAGGGAGGCTACTCCCCCACCTGTCTCCAGGCACTGCAAACACAGCTGCAGAAGGAGAGAGCCAAAGCTTCCAAGGAAAGAAATGATGCAGAGAGCTGGGGGTGGGAACAGGACGCCTTTCACAGGAGCCCACTGGGGACTGGGCCTGTCTAGCAACTGCAAAAACAAGCCAAGAGGACATAGTCAGGCTCTCTACACAACTTCGTGTTAAGTAAAATCATTCAAGACCCAGCTCAACAGCCACTTCAAAATCTTTGCTTTGTTTTGAAGTGTACGAGGGCAAGGTAATTTCCAGCAAGGCTACCGTCAGATTTTGCCACTTGAATCAAGATGACCCTTGAGGATGTATGTGCTGTCCTAAGACTTGAAGCCTCATAATACAAAACTCTTTGGTACAGTGTCTAGGAACATCTTTATATTTCCCCAGGAGGAAAGTGCACACACAGTTAGTTTGAAGCTCAACTCTAA
>NC_022016.1:66013796-66018440 GCF_000317375.1 Microtus ochrogaster
GAGAGAGAGAGAGAGAGAGAGAGAGAGAGAGAGAGAGAGAGAGAGAGAGAGAGAGAATCAGCAGAGGCCAGATTTCAAACACCCTGATGCAAATGTTATCAATTCAACGGTGGTTAGGGGCTTACCGCTCCCCCATAGTAAGGCGGCATTTAGAAGAGAGGAAGAGGCTGTTTTAGAAGATGAAAACTAAAGCAAGGAGGTATTTTTGGTATCGTTTTAATCACAAAATAGCACGAATGTGGTCTGTGCCTGCGTTCTGCACAAACGTCGATTTCAATACCACTGAACGCTAGTTTGAAAATTTCCATTTTTGTAATTTGCTTCTCTTTGTTAGGCCAAGGCTTGAGGGAAACCTGGCAGCGTCCCCAAGCCTGGCACGGGTTCGCCTCAGACTCACTCGGCTGCTCGGGAGGCGGAGCGCGTGGCACTGGACCCGGCGGGCGGAGCCAGGCCAGCGCGGCCCTGCATAGCGACTACCACCAGGGCGTCTGGCGCCACCTACCGGCGACCGGGCAAGCGCCAGGGCGCCCCCAAACAAAGCTGGACCTGGCCCCAGACGCTAGACTCTATAGCAGTTCCGTCCCCAAATCATAGTCTGCCCTGCTCAGGAGCTCCGTTCTGAAGGAGAAAAGATCCCATGTTGAGTGTTCTGCTATACGTAGAAGTAGAAGTCGATCTTACCGCTTTATGTAAATCCCAACTGAGGACAAAGGTGGTGTGTACCAGTAGCGAATAGTGTGTGCTCAGACAATTACAGATTGAAGACATAGATGAATGAACCAACCAACCTATCAAGGAATGAAACCAGCCTACCAAAGGACAGAAAGCTAAGCTAAGGGTTTTTTTATGTTTTTTTCAGATGTATTTGTTTGTCAGATGTTTTGTCGATGGCTAGTCAATTCTGCAAAAAATCCTTCACTGCGCAGACTTGTACAGTTAGCGGCCTCTCTTTGATGTGCGCAGCAGAAAATGACAACTGCCAGTTTTCACCGCCTCCTTTTACAGATGAGTAAAAGCAGGTCTTTAGAAGGTTAAATGCCTTTTCCCATGTTGGTTTGTGGGCTATAGACCCAGTACGGACCTACATTTTTCTGACCTGTTTGGTATTTATTTTGCAAGGCAAGAGAATCATTTTGTCTTTCTGTAGACTAGCCTGCCCTGACACATATTCTTATCTGACTGGCTCAAGGAGGGAGTTGGCTCCACTATCTGTAGTTGATCCCTGAGCTTCTGTCCCAAAGCAGCTCAACCAGTTTTTGCACCAAAACTCTAGTGTTCCTGAGAGCCGATGGCAACTCATCTAAACGTATGGGTCTGTTTCTTAGAGCCTGAAGCCCAGCTTAAGTTCGTGAGCTATAGGCAGGTGTGGTTTTGTTTTGTTTTTTTCTAATCGACACAGGTGTCCTATATCCAATCTACCACCTCGCTACGCCGAGGTGTGTAACGTGCAGCTATTGAGTTTCCCAATGACAGTTCTATGTGACGATAGTATGTATCACTTGAAAGAGAATTTTGCTGTACAAGTGGACACCCAGATTCTAGATTAAAGGGTGAACATCTCTCCAGCATGGGGTTCTGTCTTCATCATGTCAGGTAACTATGATTCTGGGAAGGCTGGGATCCAAAGCTCCAAATTCCAATCACAACGCACTGATCAAGTGGAAATCACAGTGTCATGGCCTCTGAAAGGATGGAACTATATCCTGAGTGTCCATTGTGGTAGTAATAATAGCTTCACACGAGTATCGAGTACTTTCTACATTCCAGGCTCTGGGCTAACCACATGATGTGTCTAATCTAATCCGTCTTCACAAAAGCCCTGTGTGGGTTTCCATTATTATCCCCAGTTTTCAGAACGAGAGAAGGAAAGTTCAGAGTCTAAGATGCTCTCCTCAAATGACAGTTCCCAATGGTGAGGTTAGCACCGGGACTCCTGACGCGGCTCCCACCAGTTAGGTGATAGGCTAAATCACTCAGCCACCATTCGGTTCTCAGCCTCCAAGGCCAAGCTCCAGAGTGGACTCCAGGCTTCTGTTGCCAGTTATTCAAGGAATGGTATTAATTATCTGGTCCTCTTTCACAAGCACCTACTGAGAGCCATCCCTGTTCACACCTCCACAGTTCCATGGAGGGTCTCGGTGGGAGCGGCTCCCAAATGCAGGTCAGTTTGACCACCCTGGGACATTTTGCAGTGTCTGGAGATGTTTGGATGTTTTTAGTGGCCACAACTGTGGGCAGAAAAAGTAACTGGCAGAGATCTTAGACAAACAATACAGCTTACCACGAGAAAAAAAGGAAAAGAAAATAATATTTAGCCCCAAATGTCACTAGCTGAGTGTGGACAAACCCTGATTTGGAAATCTAAAACTGGATCAGACAGGATCGCCAGGTGCCTGACACAGGAGCTGCAGGCACAGATTTGAAGTCTGAGCTTCACATTGATGCCTGGGCAGTGACAAAGGGAAAGAGTCTCCAGAACAACGAATGTATTGTGGGATAGCAAGGTTTAGTGGAGGAGATGGCACTTGACCAGGAAATCAAAAGGAGATAAGATGCAGATTCCAGATGAAGGAACAGCAATGAAGGGTGTGGCGTACATAGGAAATGTTGACTTGTTTCACTGGCATGGAAGAGGTAAGGGGAGTGAGGCTGGAGTCAGATCACAGGGCCCAAAAGCAAGGAGAAAGACTCTGGTCTTTAGTTGTAAGTCATAAGAGGCCATCTTTCATTCTTACATATTGGCTAAAATGTCTCGGGGAAATGACTCTAATGAATGAAAATAGATTGCAATGGCTAAGGGGCAGGTGGCAGGAGTCATAACTCTATTGCTGTACAGTCCACTGTTAAAACTACTTATTGAGTTTTACTAGTAGTAGCAAGCAATAGCAGTGAACCAACCTCTGATAAACACAGTATGCATAACCCTACTTCATGTTCCCAGCCAGGTTTAAGGATTTTCTCATTTTGTGTCTCAGAGAACAGAGTGTCAGAATGGATACGAAGTGGCCAAATTAGAACTGACATCCCTCTGTGCTTACTATAACCTGTGTATGTTGCTTTGGGTGCTGAGCACATGGTCAGGATTCCTGACCTCTAGACCAATCGAACTGTTCTTTTTTTCTTTTTTTTTGGGGGGGGGGTTAAGTGTTATGGCTTAGAATGATATGTTTGTGTCAAGTTGACAAGGGGTCAGTTGGGCTTAGTTTTATGTCAAACTGACACAGGCAAGAGTCATTTGAGAGATGGGAACCTCAACTGAGAAAATGTCTCAATAAGAAAATGCCTCCACAAATGCAAACCTGTAGGGAATTTTCTTAACTAATGATTGATGGGGGAAGGCCCAGTCCATTGGAGGTGGTGCTTTCCCTGGGCTGTTGGTCCTGGGATTTATAAGAAAGCAGGCTTAGCAAACCATGAGAGCAAGACAATAAGCAGCATCTTTTAAGGTCTCTGCAAACAGGCTCCAAAGCCACAGAGAAACCCTGTCTCGAAAAACAAAAATTAAAAAAAATAAATCAAGGTCTCTGCAAAGCCCCTACCTCCATATTTGAGTTTGTGTTTGAGTTCCTGACCTAACTTCCTTCAATGTTGAACTATGGTATGGAAATGTAGGCCAAATAAACCCTTTCCTCCCCAACTTTTGGGTCATGGTGTTTCATCACAACAATAGTAAACCTAAGACAGAAATTTGTACCAGGAGTGGGGTGTTGCTGTGACCTTCTTGTTTTGGGGAGGATTTTGAAATGACTTTGGAACTTTGGGTGAGAAAAGTCACTGAGTGTTTAAAAGCTTGGTGAGCTGTTCTGTGAGAGCTTGGAAAAAATAAGAATACTGAGAATAATGCAAGCAATAGAATCCTGGCTGGCAAAGTTTCAGGGGAAAGTTTGAAAGCCCCTTAGTGATACTATCAGGGCCATTGCATATTTTGAAATAAAAATCTGTGGCTCTGGTCAGCTGTGGCCAAAAAATGAGCCATGGTTAACAAGAGACCAAAATCATTAAAGTAAAACCTTTGGTGTATTGGGACAACTGATCCTGGTTAGCTACATCTAAGAAATTAGTGGTGATTAGGAAGAGACTAGCATCATTGAGATTAAAGCTTTCTGGGAAATGTTTCCTCAAAGTCAGCACACACAAGCTTTGTTCTAGAAGGGGCCACGGTTGTACCTTAAGCTGGCAGCCAAACTTGGTGGTTTAAGAGTCGCCCAGGTGGTATTTGTTTTGATGGCATCAAGAGGGCACAGAGGGCAGCTGTGGCTAGGCACTGAGGGAGGCAGGAGAGGCCATTGGAGAAGGTGTAGCCTTGTAGCAGTTGAAGGCCCAGAATTAAAGGGATCATACAGAGAAGCTGAGCCTTGGCACCATGAAGAGAATTCAGGAAAGGCTATTGGGGAAAGTGGAGCCCAGTTGGAATAGAGATCCCAGCATTTTGGAGACACCAGCACCAAGGAATGATCACCAAGGACAGCAGCAGTAGTGGAGTGAAGCCAAATGGAGCCTTGTTGATGAACGGCAGGCTGCATTCCGCCACCCAGCTAGCTTTACACCCGAAATAATTACACAGAAACTGTATTCTTTTAAACACTGCCTGGCCCATTAGTTCCAGCCTCTTATTGGCTAGCTCTTACATATTGATCTAACACA
>NC_022016.1:66020917-66028887 GCF_000317375.1 Microtus ochrogaster
TGTGAGTGGATCCCAGACATTAAGACAATGAGTTATTTGCACAGTTGGGGTTGGTTTTGCTTGATAGTGTTGGTGTGCTGGTTCTTCCTTCCTGAAATAAGGAAGTATTTAATTATTTTTGAGCGTGAATTCTAATTGGTCTTTTTTTTTTTTTTGGAGAACCAAAGACAATGTATTAGTATAGTCAATGAGCTAAACAGCAAAGACTCAAACATGAAGATAGCAACAACTAGAAAGCACAGACATGCCAGGAAATGGAAAGGGGTAAGCATCTAAGGTCAATAAGAGAAAACTAAAACTGTTTATCCCAAAAACGGTTATAAATTAACAATTAAGGATCAAATAGCATAACTAATTGGTCTTAATAATAAAAACCCAGAGTCAGATATTAGATCTGAAAAATTAGAGAAACAGAGCAGCTAGCCACTAGTTCTTACCTCTACTGAATCCAAATACTGAATGGGGTATCCTGTCCCTATGAATCCTCAGATTGAATGCCTTCTTTACGAAACCTCCAACTGAATCCTGAGCTCCTCTCTCCTCCCGCCTTATATTCCTCTCTCTGCCCAGCCATATGACTTCCTATCTCCACCTTCCTAGTGCTAGGATTAAAGGTGGGAGCCACCACCACTTGGCTCTGTTCTCTTTTAAACTGATTCAATCTTGTATAGCCCAGGGTAGCCTTGAACTCACAGAGATCTATCTACCTCTGTCTCCTGAGTGCTAAGATTAAGCACTGCTTGGCCTCTATGACTAACTAGTGTGGCTAGCTCTGCACTCAGATCTTCAGACAAGCTTTATTTGTTAATATTCTATTTGTTAAATATTTGTTTATTTGAACAAACAAAATATTACAATTTCTCATTTTACAGGATCTTGGCTGGCTAGTTTAGTGTCAACTTGACACAAACTAGAGTCATTTGAGAGATGAGAAAATGGCTCCATAAGATCATTCTGTAATCAGGCCTGTAGGGCATCTTCTTAATTAGAGACTGATGGGGAAGGCTTCAACCCATTGTGGGTGGGGCCATCCCTGAGCTGGTGGTTCAGGGTTCTATAAGACAGTGGGCTAGGCAAGCCATGAGGAACAAGCCAGTAAGCAACATTCCTCCAAGGTCTCTGTATCAGCTCTGGTTTTCCGGTTCCTGCCTTGCTTGAGTTCCCATCCTGACTTGCCTCGGTGATGAACTATGGTGTGGAAGGATAAGCCAATGGACTCTCCTTTCTAAGTTGCTTTTAGTCATGGTGCTTCATCAGAGCAATAGTAACCCTGTTTAAGATAGTAAGCAACTCAGGTCCCCGGTGTAAGTGGAAAAATCCAGGAATCAGCCTTGGGAAACTTGCTGATCCTTGACAGCATGGAGCTAACTGCAATATCCAGTGTTCCTCTAGGATTCTGTGGGGTGAAGGGAGCACAGATGGTCATCGTGCATGCACCTACACCAGCTTCCATTGCCCACTTTGATTCAGTCCTTCAAATGGGGTGCACAGGCAAACGGGACACATATCAGGGAACCAAAGGCTGTCTTTGTCTGGCAAAGACAAATGTGTGAAGAAATCATGAAACAGAAAGGACAGCTCCTGAATGGACCTAACCAGGCCACAGGCAGGAGAGGGGTAGCAAAGTGTCAGCCGTATCTGTAGACGGAGGGGCAGCATTGCAGCAGGTGTGGGCACCAGCAGAGATCTCCAGCAGTGGCAGTTCATCTTTGGCAGACCTGTACAAGCAGGGTACCTTGGTAACCTAGGGAAGCAAGCTTATCCCAAGAAAGAAATGCATTGCAGAGAGATAGAGAAAAAAACACCCAATGGGCCTGAGAACCTCCCTGAATATTCCAGAACCATCAACAGGACCTAAGAAGGTAGCCAGTCACCCAGAGGGGTCAGGGACACTGCTTACTGGCCATCACTCCTGGCTTAAGTGACTCCAGTGTACCACTTTTGGAAAAATGAGTGATCTGTAATTTAAAGGTCAAAGTTGTGAGATTCTAAGATTCTAACTCTTCTTTCTAAAACCCCATAGCCTTAAACTTGCCTGGCAACACAGGCCTGTAATTTCAGCTACTCAGAGACTGAAGTAGTTGGATCTCAAGTTCAAGGCCAGCCTTTGTACTTAGAACATGACTGTCTCAAAATTAAAAGTGTTTAAAAGGTTGATAATATAGCTCAGTAGTAGAATATTTATCTAAAATACACAAGATCCTGAATTAAATGACTAAGAACACCCAAGTGTATATGCGCACGCACACACACACAGAGAGACACCAATAACAACAATAATAAATAATTTAAATAAAATCCCATAGCTTTAAAGAAACAGAGTAAGGCCAGTTACTCTTAGATTTTCACATTTTAGTTAATAAAAATCTTTCCATTTTTTTCTGTATATATGTATGTTTATGGGCATTGGTAGGTCAGAGGACAACCGGAAGAAGTTGATTCTTCCCTTCTAACACATGGCTTCCTGGGACTGAACTCATGTCATCAGCCTTGGTGACAAGTACCCTTACCCACTGAGCCATCTCGCTAGCATGAATACACTCGCAAAAGCAAGATAAAACCTTGGTGTGAAGACATGAGCTCATAAGGGTCAAAAGTAGTGTTTGTGGTGTTTGTGAGCTCAGGCTCAATAAATACACGCAGATGCTCTGCAATGTTCACTCCAAACATCAAGTGTTCATTCAACGCATTGCCATAATTTTTATACCTAGTTTCAAAATAGAAGAGCTAACCTTATGCACCAATATGCCTGTTTTCACAAAGCCTTTGCCCACAGTCTGTAAGTCGTCCTAATACTAAGACCAAATGCCAAAAAGCACTGTTTTTGCCTTGAGAAAATCTGGAAGGGTAATTATACTAAAACATACCACTGCAAAGGGTCTGTCGCACTGTTTGCTTGGAGAAGTGGCAGAATTAGGCCTCTTCAAACCAAACAGTGTCCTGAGAATAGAGCTGAAACTGGATCTTCAAACTTCTCATCCTTAAGCCCCTAGATTTTGTTGCCCTGAGTGGGATATTCCTAAATGAGAATGAAATTTAAAACTAGATCTAGTCACAGTGTAAAGATTTGGGGTCTTGCCGGGCGGTGGTGGCGCACGCCTTTAATCCCAGCACTCGGGAGGCAGAGACAGGCGGATCTCTGTGAGTTCGAGGCCAGCCTGGTCTACAGAGCTAGTTCCAGGACAGGCTCCAAAGCCACAGAGAAACCCTGTCTCGAAAAACCAAAAAAAAAAATAAAAAAGATTTGGGGTCTTTAGATAACAATGAATACCGCTGTCTACCCCGCACACCAAAATATCCCCCTCTGAATCCACAAGGGAATAATGTACTAGTCAACACCAAAGCATCAAGTTGGTTTCTTCTAGCCTTTGTGGATTCTTACTAGGCATGCAGTGCTGGATTTCAAGTTATATAGATAAGAAGGAGAACATAAAAATTAAACGCTACTAGCACCCAAATTTGGTTTATAAGTTAGTTAAAGAGAACATCGTGAACACAGAAGACAATATTCACTCCCTAAGCACTTGCTGCCCACTTTGAACTAGACCCTCTGCTAGACAATGGGGACACCAATGCTGAACTGGTCCCATTTGTCCAGTTCAACAGTTACTATACTTACTAACTATATTGCCATAAACTTACAGAATACGTTAGGTCGGGATGGGGCCTGAGGTCTTGAATTAGCAGTACCCAAGAGATTGCTTGTGCTGCTGGGCCACGAACCATCTGAAATAGTGAAAAATGATATGATATTCTACTTCTGGGATATAAGGACAAAGAGGATAGCCGGAGCCCTTGTTCTCTTGAGGCTGAGGTTCTAAAGGTGAATATAAATTTTAAGGAATTACATTAATGTACAATACTATGGGAGGTTAAGCCATTTTGAGAGCTTCATGTTGGGGATTCTACCACTTTATCTGGGAATCAAAAGGCACTCTTCCTGAAGAAGGGATGTTCACAGTGAGAACAATTTGCTCAAATACCACAGGGAGTAAGAGGATATTAGGTGAAAGGAACAGCATGTCTGAAGGCTTGGGGTTGGGGAGAAGGCTTAGTTAACAAGTGCTTACTGAGTCTTTGCATTGCCGAGCTCTGCCCTGGGCATGTGGAGGTCTGGTCATTGCCTCTGAGGACGGAGTCTAGTGGAGAAGGAGGCAAGCTTCACTCTATGATGCTGATTAAAACGCAGTATAATCACGCCTGCCACACAGTAGGTCCGCGTTGAAAGAATGAATGCACAAATGCAATGTCAGAGGTAGGCACAGTATGGTCTGGATATGTGAGCGCTACACTGAATGTTGCAAAGAGGAGCTCAGAGCACAGAGGGTTTTGAAAGAATGAGTGGGATGCCTGGCAGTAGTGGCACGTGCTTTTAATTCCAGCACTCGGAAGACAGAGGCAGGTGGATCTCTGAGTTCGAGGTCAACCAGCCTGGTCTACAGAATGAGTTCCAGGACAGGCAGGGAAAGACACAGAAACCTTGTCTTGAAAACCAAAACCAGAGTGGGAACCAGATCTGAAGAGATGATGTTCTAGTTTGATCTCTGTTACTCTGATTAAATACCCTGACAAAAAACAACATGGGGGCGGGGGTTCATTTGGCTGACAGATAAATAGGTTATGCTCTATCACTGTGGAGACACTGAAGCAAAAGCTCAGAGCAGCTAATCACAGGACACTTACAATCAAAGACAGAGAAAAACATGTCCCCCACTGACTGCTTGCTTCTAGCTTTGCTGTGTCCTGTGTGGTTCAGGAGCCCCTGCCTAGGGAACTGTGCTATTCACAATAATCTGGGTCTTTCTTGATAAATTAACAACTAAGACAAATACACACACACACACACACACACACACACCACCTTCCCCCGACACACACCCCAAATACCCAAACACACCACACTCCTCCTCCCCACACTCCACAACTCCCCACACACACACAGACAACCCCCAACCCCATCCCTCACACCATCAGACCAACCTGAATAAAAAAAAGGGGGGGCTCCTTTGAGACTTTCTATCCAGGTGACCTGTGTACACACTGAAGCCGTGACCACTCCCTGGCATGGTTAAGGAGAAGGTCATTGTAGATGTTGTAGATGTGAGGGACATCACAAGGGATATCTTGGAAGAGTCCAAGCAGAGAAACAAAGTAGTAGCCTGGACCTGGCCAGGAGAAAAGCAAGCAGAGTAGAAAGAGATGTGGGTGCGCAGAAGTGAGAGATGGGGGCGGCGATGGGGAGAGAAGAGGGTAAAACAGAAAGAATAGCTGGAATAAGCAGGGTTAATAAGGATGGCCGGAGGAAGGAAGCCCATGAGCTAGGACAGTAGGGAAGTTTAGGGTGGGTAGGAGGTGAGAAGAGCTGGGGACTTTGACACTGAGGAAGCCTGGAGGTCTGTAAGTGCTTTGGTGTGCTAATAGGCACTAGAGATGGACTTAGTCCCTTCTGTCTGTGAGACTGGATTTATTATTATTATATTTATTTATTTATTTATTTATTTATTTATTTATTTATTTATTTATTTATTTATTTATTTATTTTTGTGGTAGAGGGGAATCAGTTTCACAAGTTCCTGAAGAATGCTGGCTTTTATCTAGCCACTAGAATTTGTGAAGTTGCACTTAGTTGACAGTGAGAGCTACCTATCACAACTGACAATGAACAAGTGACTGGGTGGGTCCTGAGGGAGATCAGTAACATCCACACCAAGAAAGGCAAACTCTTGAGACTATCACACAGGGTGAGGGAAACAGGTCCTGAGTCTGTTTCTTAGTGCATGAGACTTCCAGGTGTGTATGGAGGCCCAGAGGGTCTAGGCAAAGCCCTAAGTGTGAATGTGTGTTTCTCTAAGGCAGAGACCAGAACAGTTATGTTTACAACACTGTCAAATGAATTCAATAGGTTAAGACTCTCTGGAGGTGGAGCAGACTGTCTAATGAGTCTCTTAATATGGAGAAATAAGGATGTCAGTAGTATCTGAACCTAGAAAACCTTGGGTCTTCATGAGCTAAATAAACCAGCTTCGGCTCTGCCTTAAGTGGCATTTTATTTAGCATTTCCTTGTTGCTCCTTTTCAGGTACATCTGTGTTATCAGGGATCTTTAGCAGCAATGGAGATGTCCCCTTCCAAAAATACTTTGTAAGCACCAAAGTTCATCCTCTTAACAAATGCCCAGTTAGGACGATGCTCTCCCATTAGAAGGTCAATTGTGTACGTTGTCTTGTCTTTTTTTAGGAAAATTTCCTCCGAGCAGCAGTTGCTGCGGCCACCTGAGCATCCAATGGCAATTATTTTTTTTTAAACATCCATATATTTATTTATTATATATACAATATTCTGTCTGTGCAGGCCGGAAGAGGGCACCAGACCCTATTACAGATGGTTGTGAGCCACCATGTGGTTGCTGGGAATTGAACTCAGGACCTTTGGAAGAGCAGGCAATGCTCTTAACCTCTGAGCCATCTCTCCAGCCCCCCAATGGCAATTATTTGGAACAGACATAAGAAATGAACTGTGGAAGGAAGCTGTATGTTCATGACTAGGTGACTCCGTGGTCATGCATGACAGAGTAGGCACTTTTCCACCCGCCTGCTTGTGCTACCGCAGTGAGCACCAAATTTACATACCTGGAAGAAACAAGACTTTCTGAAACACTAATAATAAATACAAGAAATTTGTCTGTCGTAGCTAAAGCATCTCCACTTTCTCAACTTTGAACCATTCTAGTTCCTATTTAAGGTATTGGCAGTGTTTCTCCTTACTATCTTGTAATATCTATCACACTGGTGGTAACTGAAATGGCCCTTCTAAATCAAGAGCAAAGGGGAATCCCCATTTAAAGTATAGGAATGTTTAAAGTCTTAAGGTCTTGAGAATGAAACAAAAGACAGCATAGCAACCAGGTATACTCATGGAAGTGTCCTGTTCAGATTAAGAGGACAATACATCTTTTTACAAATTTTTAATTATTTTATTGGTATAGGTCTTTTGTCAGCAGGAATGTCTGTACATCACTTGTATGCAGTGCCCTTGCAGGTCAGAAGAGGGCACCAGATCTCCTGTGACTGGAGTTGCAAACAATTATGAGGGGCTATGTGAGTGCTGGGAGCTGAATCCATCTCTCCAGTCTTCTGACAATAGATCTTGTTCCCTCATGGTTGGCATACCTCATAAGAAATACTTTGTATCCAGTGTTTGGTGCCACATAATAAAAAGGACAGAGACATTGGAAGATGGTAAGTGACCAGGAAACGAAGGCAATGACAACTAACTTCTTTACTAAGTGCAGTATCTAAACATTTTGTCTTTCCAAGTACCCTCTTAGGGAACTACTATTATTCTGCACATTTTACAATTACAGGCCCTTGTGGACATGCCTCTAGTCTATGGAGGACTGAGATGCCATTCACTTTTGCACAACTCCTGTTGTAAGGAGGGAGCCCCATCTTCTTCCTAGAAACTTCAAAGATTACTGCAGGAAAATTCATTGTTCATTATGGAAAACTTAAACATTGTTTATATAGACATATACAGACATATATATTCAATAAAAGGTATGATAGATACAAAAATAGGTATGAAGAAAAGTAAATTTTTTTTTTATAAATTCTTTCTTTCTGTCCCATCCCAGACAGCTCTTGACAGGAGACAGAAAGAAGAAAGAATTGAGTATAATAGAGGGTTAATTATTTAGGGGTATATTCACAGATCATAATCCTCTGCTGGAATGAGGAAAAGATTAACTGAAAATATGCCAAACAGCCTAAACTTGAAGGCCACTAGAGTTTGCTGTAGAAATTTCTACCACCAGTAGCCTTTAAGTTACCTGCCCATTTGGGTGTGGCCTCTTATACTACAGATGCCAATGTAAAGCATGTGTCTGGCCTCTTTTCTGGCTGTGGGATTCGGTTGCTGATATAGTATATTAAGAAAACAATGTGTAACTGCAGCACTCAGGAAAATAAGCAT
>NC_022016.1:66029877-66030578 GCF_000317375.1 Microtus ochrogaster
TTTTTTTTTACATCAAGAAGATTTATAACTTTTTCTAAAACTTTGTTTACTAAACTGATCCCAAACTACTCACACATTTTTTGAACAAAAGGAGGAATGTTTTGGTTGGTAAGGGTCATAAGGAAAAGGAAATGGGGTAACGGGGTGGAAGTGACGGGGGGAGGGGGAGGACCAGTTTTTGTCACTGTGAAAGCCGAGCAGGGATGTGATAACACAGGACTAAGACTTGACTGAAAGTCCCTGGCCACATGCAGGTCTAAAGACAGTGACATGGGGTGTGGGTGGGGGGTACAAGGGAGAAGATCAGAGACTGAGGAGAAGCCATGCTACATTTGAGGGACAGAAGAAAAGCAGCATGGCTGAGACACGAGGAGGAAGTGGGAGAGTTCCAGGAGGTAAAATCAGAAAAGTTGTAGGAGACCAGGGTTGAGATTTTCCTGTAATTACAGGCACCACAGGAAGGTTTTGAGTGAGCAGATAATCTTAGAAGTAGCATCTTCCTGGGTCAAGCCTGCAGAAGAGAATGCAGTCCTTGACACCTGGTTCATTGATGATTCTTCTCAGGGAAGCAGCTAAACAAAGCCTGCACTTCAGACTCTCCCCATGCTGAAAGGCAAGCTCTCGAAACCTGCAAAGCTGGAGACCATTTGTTAGGCAACACTACAAAACTAATACAGGTCAAGTGTTTCTGCTAGACATCT
>NC_022016.1:66032006-66041064 GCF_000317375.1 Microtus ochrogaster
CTATATCAGGTAGGGAACAATCCAACCCCAACAGGGCTCAGCTACACTTGGCTCTCCATTCCTGGGGTGTCCGTGAGAAGATTTGCCATTCAGGAAAGGGAATTTGATGACTACTATGCTGGTGGCCATGTCAGAGGAGCAGCAGATGACAATTGGCTTCCGTCCACAAGGAAACAAAACCCTGATGCGTAATCTCGGATAGGAAAGGTCCCCAAGACCACAGACTCCAGAATGTCCTTTGCTCCTGCTGTGCCTTCACAAGCTTACCGCTGCCATCTTTTCCCGGTATCTGGCAAGGGGTGAATGGCTGTGGGGAGATCCCCACTGCCTGTAATGTACTGAGTTTATCTCGTGGAACTATCCCATCCTACTGCGCATTTTTACCTGGGAATTATTATAAAGATATCTTATAAACTGTACTGTCTAAATGATAATGATGTTGGTTTAAATAGAGTTTTGATGACTGGAAATAGATACAAGGAAGTGCCGCACAGCTAGGGCATAGGAGTTTCACTTACTGCAGGGATCACAGTTCAGGTCAATGACTAAGGAAATCAGCTGAGTCCCAGGAACCAGGTTGCCTCGAATTCTTTTAGTCTTGATGTTGAAACATGTATTCACAGGTTTCAGTGTACGTCATAGCTGAAACAAAGCCTTACAATGACCTCAGGTTAGAGTAAGATGGTTTGATAATAGTTTTGAGAAGAAAAGCCCTAGAAAACAACCTTAAGTCCACAGGGACACATAGCTAAGGGATTCTTTAAGGTCAGGGATCAGAAACAAAGCAGTTCAATTATTACTAGCTGACATACTTGCCAGGATTGGGTAGTGGACAAAAATGATGATTAATATCTTGTACCCATTTCTGCCCTCAATCTCCTGATATAAAAAACTGTTGGTGAGTGGGTATATACCCCAAAGATTTATTTTTTTTTTCTTTTTTACCCCAAAGATTTAAAGTAGAGCTGACTGGTTGTTTTTTAAATGGAAAAGTTTAGGTTTGTGATTTCTTAAGATTCCCTGGGCCAGGTAGTAGTAGTGCATGCCTTGAATCCCTGCACTTGGGAGGCAGAGCAGACGAATTTCAGTGATTTTGTGGCCAGCCTGGTCTACAAAGTGAGTTCCAAGACAGCCAGAACTGCTACACAGAGAAACCCTTTCTTGAAAAACAAAAACAACAACAAAAAAGATTCCTTATAAAATTACCTTTCAAGATAAGTAATAAAAGATAAGTAATAATATGATTAATTCTTTCTTTGTAACCACAAAAGGCAGCTTGCCAGAAAAAAAAAAGTTGGCCAAGAAAAATACCTGCTTGCTCACACTCTGTTAATCTATAACAAGTTACTTAGGTATAAATGGATGTGGGTTCTTGGGATGACTTTGTTTTAATTATATAAAGGAGATGAAAAACATGTTTTTACCTGTATAAATTATAACCATTCACTTGAAAAATAGAATGTAGCCACAATGTAATTTCCATATTGCCTGAAAGATTTTGTTGGAGTACATAAGCTGTAGAGGTAAAATAAAGTTAGATGAACACAAAAAAAAAAAGAATAAAGAAAAAGTAAGAAGGAAACCACCAAGAAAGTGTGTGCCCTTTCCCTTACTCCCTCAGAAAAAAAAAAAAAAAAAGTCTTAGTATGCCAACTCCGTGGATTCCCTTTGAGCCCTGCACTGCTGGAGGCTGATCCTCATGGTCAGAGGTGCTATGTGACCCCATTAATCTTTGTCCATCTTTTCTTCCTTGCCCATCACAAAAGTCCCAGACACTGAGCACTCTTCCTTCCTTAATTACATTTGGTTTTTGCTGAACTTATTTACAGAATTTAAATCAGAAAAAGCTACATCTATAAGATCAGCATCCTTCTGCTAGAATCATAAAAAAAAAGTGCTGTCCCCAGGCCTTGCACCTCCCCAGGGCAGCACAATAGAGCCAACCTGTTAGCTCAGTGTGGGTAAGCCAGCCCTGAAGTTGTGAGCAAGGGCAAGATCTCCCCATTTCTCATCTGTCTTGGGATAGCAAAGCCTTTGACAGGTGGGAGAGCTGGCCCTGTGGTTATAATATCAGGAGACTTCTTCCTGACCCCCACCAGCTGCAACACTCAGGACAGTAAGCCCTGCACCATACAAGGGCAGCACCATAGAGCAGAGGTGTGAGCAAGGAAGCCCCGAAGTTGTGAGCATGGGAGTATTCTCCCCACCTGGCATCTATCTGTCTAATGGTTGTGTGGGCAGGGAAATGGTGCCCTCCCACCTGCCCATCAATGCCTGAGGCAGGTGAGAGATTTGGCCCTGTGCTCAAAAGTGCAGGAGAATATCCCTGACCCCCACCAGCTGCAACACTGGAGAGAGCAGGCCCTACACCTCACCAGGGAAGCACGATAGAGCCAACTTTGTTAGCAAATGTGGGGGTGAGCTAGCCCCAAAATTGTGAGCATGGGAAAACTGTCCCTATTACCCACCTGTCTTGTGACAGCATAGGCGGAGGAAAGTTGCCCTCCCCCTCCCACATCAATATCTGGGACAAGCAGGAGAGCTGGCCCTGTGATCATAAGAGTGGGAGAGTTTAGGCAGTGGTGGTGCAGGCCTTTAATCCCAGCACTCAAGAGGCAGAGGCAGGAGAAGCTCTGTCATCTTGAGGACAGCCTGGTCCACAGAGCGAGTTCTAGGACAGGCTCTAAAGCTACAGAGAAAGCCTGCTTTGAAAACAAAACAAAACAAAACAAACAAACAAACAAAAAGATCGGAGAGTGACCCCTGTTAGTGCAGATGTGGGTGAGCTAGCCACGAAGTTGTAAGCATAGAAGAACTTTCCCCAGTTCACATCTGGCACACCC
The DNA here is from genome assembly GCF_000317375.1 of Microtus ochrogaster. Taxonomy (NCBI): domain Eukaryota; kingdom Metazoa; phylum Chordata; class Mammalia; order Rodentia; family Cricetidae; genus Microtus; species Microtus ochrogaster. Next base: position 66,034,850 of record NC_022016.1, read on the forward strand.
ATCCTACAGCCGCCCAGGCACGGATCCAAAGATATGACTTGACTGGCCCCGTCATCCACCCCATCTATGGTCTGCTGGAGTACGCAAACAGACCTGACCTGCAGGCCCAAAGCTGCAGTATCTGCACAACACAGGACAGCAGGGTATCCTGCTGTGGGATAACCCTCCTGTACAATGTGGAACATATGTTGCTCTCATTGGTTGATAATAAAAGCTGTTTCGACCTATAGCAAGGCAGAATATAGCTAGGCAGGAAAGCCAAACTGAATGCCAGGAGAAATAAGAACAGAGTGGAGGGAGATGAGAGCCAGCCACCCACGAAACGAGATGCTAGCAGATCGGTAAAAGGCATGGCCACGCGGCAATACTTAGATTAATAGAAATGGGTTAATTTAAGTGTAAGAGCTAATTAGTAATAAGCCTATAAGCAATAAACTATTGGCCAGTTTGTAATTAACATTAAGTCTCTGAGTAATTATTTAGAAGCAGCTGCAGGACAGAGCGAGACAGAGAAACCTCCATTTACAATGTTCAGGAGGAGCTGAAAGGAGTGCTCGCATTGATTGTGTAATAGAAACCAGAGTCCTTGAACAGACCAAGGACTCTGCAGAGAGCACATGCATGTGAAGATATATGGACAAAGGGGCTCATGTCATGACTCGATTCACGGCATCACACTGCAGCTTCCATGACGAGATTTTTAAGTTTTTTCCGTTGTTGTTTTTTTTCTCTTAAATTTTGTTTTATTTGGGGGGTGTGCAAAGGCAGAAGGTGGATGTAAGGGATGGGGAAATGAATGGGATCAAGATACATGATGTAAAAGACACATAGAATATATACATACATACATACATACATATATACATACATACATGCATGCATGCATGCATGCATGCATATGCTGTCCCTAAGCCCAACTGAGAACACAACCCCCATCTCTTGCTCGAGATGTTTCCAGATCACAGGACCACAGGACTGAGAAAGACCGTGATGAGCACGCAGTTGATTCTCCTAGCCAACATCTGACCATCCTCAGCCTGTCTGCCGTGGCCTCTTGCATGGATGCCTCCCAGGAAGGAGTTTGCAGACGAACAAGCTAATTCAAAAATCCAACCGTCTGTGGGTCATGAGCACACGTCTTAACACAACAAAGCCAGGTTTCTTCGTTTGTAAATGTGGCGGAAATCAGGGTCTTTGCAGAGTTATTTTGGTTGTTCTAACAACTTGAAGCACTAGGCTTGCTTCTTCTTCTCCCTGCTCCTAGTGATGAAAAACTAGCCCGGCTCATTATCATCTCTGATTCCTGTCATTTTACTCCCTTTAACAACCATTTTTGACACCTAAGTTTGATGCCATTCCATTGTTTCTCAATTACTTTGTATCCATGGGTCATGACCTCCCAATGAGACTGAGGATAGCCACCATATTTTATATTTCTTAGGGTCCCCCCAAAGGATTTAAGTCAATCCAGGGCATGTAGCAATATACAGGGAAACAGTAAAACATGCCAAATGAAATGAGCAATCCATCATCTCCAGGGTAACTTAAAACCGGCCACACTCAATGACCTGCCATTTAATTGGAGTTTCCCGTAAATGGGCCCCCTTTCTATGGTATCCATTTTCAAGTTTAAAAAAAAAAAAAAAAGAACAGAGTGCAACCCTTTGCTTTTAAAAAGAAATCTCTTCATGCACCTCACGTTTTCCTTTGACCCATGACTTCATAACCAGAAGAAAAAAGAAAAGAAAGATCCCACAGAGCACCCGAAATTGTCCAACTCAAATGTTGTCTTCTTACTCTCAGACAGGAGAGCTGAGCCATAAGATCTCCTCTCCCCCTCCCCTTTGCTTACCCACCTGTGACTTAAAGACAGAATTTTAAAAGGTTGATTTAAAAAGAAACAAAGTCTATGTAAGAACTGTACAGTTCTCATGTCAAGGGAATACAGGTTAGGATACATTTGACCACAGCAGCTGAAAGGCAGAGAAGTGCCGTAAAGAATCTATTGGGAGAAGCAGGATCCGAGAGATGTGGTGCACTTCTCTTAAGTGCATATCACTTAACTGCATAATCAGCTTGTGTTCCCAAGAATTATGCAGTCTCTGTCTGGCCCCCATTAGATTGAATGTGTTGCTACTCCAGTTAATTGCATATCAGCAAATTGCATAATTCAGCTATATGCACCCTGAACTGAGTTCCAAATGCCATCCAGTACAATGTAATCAAACTAGGGGAGTGAAGAGCCGGAATACTCATGAGAGTCTGCCCATTTGTCACATTTGCTTTGGATCGTCTGTGCTGTACAGCAGGCAGTCCATCGCTCACAAGCCTGGGTGCTTTGGGTTCCGGTGAGCTCCCCCTGCAACAGCAGCACTGTCTCCTGTAGCCCCCACACCAAAATTAATTAAAATGTGCCCAAGAGAAAACGGGATGTCAGCCTGCGAAAGTCTGATTAAAAAGTAAAAATTCTGACTCATCGCTAGGGTGCTGATTTCCCAAGACCAGCAGTAATGACGAGGGAGGGGAGAGAAAGCTCGGGCTACGCTGGGTTCTGCCATCGACTTGCTTAGCAAGTGTCTCCCCTGCCTTCTCCCACCCCAGTCTTGCCTGCCTTCCAGAGCTCTTATGAGTGCCGAGGGCTAACCTGCACATTGATGTGGATGTCAAGATCTGTCTGCAGTGCGGTAAGGATGGTGTGCTCCACATCAAGGAAGAGAGCCTCCACGAAAAGGATGCTGGTGCCGCGGCTCAGGGAATGAAGGGACAGCGCGAACCTCGCAAGCCTAACAACTGGGGACCAAGGTGATGGAAGGAGAGCACTTACTCCTCCAGTTCTCCCCTGGCCTCCACATGCGCCCTGTCAAAGGCACAGTCACTTGAGTCATCGGGGGCCCACAAGGTGGTTCAGTGGGCAAAGGGGTCTGCTGCCAAACCCAATGACCTGAGTTCAATCCCTAGAAATCCCATAGTGGAAGGAGAAGGCTGACTCCCAAAATTCTCCCTCTGGCTTCCAAATATACTCCATGACATGTGTGCCCTTGTTCATAAACAACAAACAAACAAGCGTCAAAGACAGAGCGTCCACCAAGCTGAAATACTTCAGTGTGAACAAGAGCGGCGGGACCTGGTAAGACAGAGAGATGAAAAGAAGCAAATGCCGTTAGGTTTTTGGGAAGCGCTTGAAAAGATGTGTCCCAGTTTGGCTTCTGATACTTCATTTTACTTATTATTTATTCATATGTTTATTTGTGTGTGCGCGCATGTGCACGCGTGCGTCTTTCCACACACGCCTTCGGGTGCTTGAGGAGGCCAGAGGAGGACACCAGAGCCTCTGGAGCAAGAGGCGGTTGTGTGCTGAGGCTCCAAAGTGGGGTCCTCTGCAAGAGCAGCAAGTTTTCTTAATCACTGAGCCATCTACCCAGCCTTTTGATTCCCTTTACTAAAATATGTATTACATTGATTTCTTACGTGTGCAGAGGTGTGTATGCCACTGAGCATGTGGAAGTCAGAAGACAACCTTCAGGAGCTGGTTCTCTCCTTCACAACATGGCTCCCAGGGCTCAAACTCCAGGTTTGTACCTAATTGGCAGGTACCTTAACCCTCGCAGCAACCTTGCCAGCCCTTGGTTTAGTTTTTACTTTGTAAGAACCCTGCACCTTCTTGAATCTACATGCACACGTGCAAACAAGGAGGTCCTTATTAGGCTGCTTGTTTGGCAGAAATAACAGGACATCCACAGGAATCAGCAACAAGTTTGGGGTTTGGTTCTGAGAGAAATACCTCCTACGCAATCTCCAGTTTCCCAAGAGGGGTTGTCTTGCAGGGGCTGCGTTGTGGAATCCAGAGGAAATGCCCACATGCCAGCTGGCACCTTGGACTGCAGCCCAAGGACCTCAGAGTCTCCCTTTGCTCTCTGCAGATTTCTTTGTACAGATATCCTGCTGCTGGTGTATCCAGCAACACTCACGGCTATCTTTCCAACACCTACCTACCTACCACATATTCTTCTGAGCCATCTGCAGGAGTCTCTAAGTCACCTGTCACCAAACCACAGAGGAGACAACTGTGGCATGGTGGAAAAAATAGATTCACCATTCAATTTCTTTTATTATTCTGGGAAAAGCACTTAAGTCTCATGAAGCCTTGGTTTCCTTTCCCCACACAATGAAGCCGACAATAGTGCCCACCTTCTGAAGCTTCACAAGGGTTAAAAGGGAGTGTTTGTGCAATGCATTAGACACAGTGCTAAGTGGTGTGACCATTTACTAGCACGGGGCTCTCGTATTACCCAAGATAAACAACGATGAATTATGCATCAATATTTTTACCGAATACTGAAGTAAGATATGTTTCTGCAAGCATTTGGGCTTTAGACAATTGAATCTGCATTGTCTTTGGCTCACTTAAGTGACCAATAAAGGACTCTTGAGTTTGGAATGAGGGTCCCATGATATATCATAAAATGTGAGCATAAGTGGTCCTAGAAACTGGCAGGAGATGGAGTGTCTCGGTATTTCCACTCCAACCAGCTGTATGCGATGCAGCCACGGTCAGTGGTCCAAGAAGACCATGTCGGGGCGCCTGGAGAAGCTCACCCAGAGAGGGGGTTTGAATGCCAGTGGAATTAATGCAGAAGGTTCAACTGAGCAGCTGTTCCGAATGTGAACGTCAACTACTCTCCATTAGACTCTGCAAAACAAATATTTGGTGTACCGTTCAAAGCCTTTCAAAATGTGGATCACTCATCAATAGCCCCCAGCACCAGGTGCAGAATCTGGTAGAATTATGCATTCAATAAACAACGGTTGATTCAGTTAATTAAATAATGACTCCAACCTTCGTTTCCAACCTCTTCCACTGTCTCCCAACATGAACCCTTTCATTGCACTGAGGCAAATCTACTTACATTTTCATAAACACGGACTCACTGGCTCCTACCTCACAGGCCTGTTAAACAGTGCACGGTCACTCATTCTTCTCCTAGGTAGATTCTCTGTGCTTTTGAAGGCAATGGTTTTGAACTGTTAACTCTGCTAAACTGGAATCACCTTTCCCAGGGTCTTTCCTGTATTCCTACTGGACCCAGAGAAAAACCCACAAGCGTTCTGGAGAATTCAACTCTTGATATATGCGGTGACTGAGAGGGGCACAGCTGTTCACCGGTTCCCACAGATCCTCGCTCTCCTCTGTTCCCACATCAGCTTGTCTCCACAGCTGGCCCCACTGGCCAGGTACAGCCAACCTTCCATGCCCTCCTCTACCAGCTTTCTTCAGTGATTCCACTCCAGCAGCTGGCTACACGTGGTCTCCCATAATCCCCTTGCAAGTTCCTGCTCACCTGTAGCTGGAAGCTGCTTGTTGGTTCCTGGCCACCCGGCTAGCTTAGACCTGAAATAATCACACAGAAACTGTATTATTTAAATCACTGCTTAGCCCATGAGCTCTAGCTTTGTATTGGCTAACTCTTACATATTTATTTAACCCATTATTAATCTGTGTATTTCCACAGGATTGTTACTGGCTAAAGTTCCCAGAGTCTGTCTCCAGCAGAGACTCCATGGCTTCTCTCTGACTCCACCCTTCTTTCTCCCAGCATTCACTTCTGTCTTCCCCATCTACCGAAGTTCTGCCCTGCTATAGATCCAAAGCAGTTTCTTTATTCATTCATGGTAATCACAGAATACAGAGGGAAATTCCACATCGCTCACCAACCAGGGTAGCTGGCATTTCAGGGCAGAGGTTAGATACTGTTATTATTTCTGATCCTTGGTCCCCTTTCTGGACCTAACTTTCCCAGTTCCTCTCATAGCATCTAAAAACTGTAATAAATCACTTTTCAAAATACTCAGTGGTTCTGCTTTTGGATTCAACCCACACACGATTTATGCAACCGCTGCTCTTTGATGCATTATCTGACTACTCCAGAGTAATTCCTTCACCTGGTTTTGGCGTGATGTGCTTGCTTCCTCCACTCCTAGCAACCACATCCTGCCTTCTATTGCATTTGTGTGTACATGCTCAAATGCAAAGTTGGTGTCAGGAAAGCTAAGGAGTAGATACAAATTTACATGGTGTCCCTGTTACCATTGTCTCCACAATCACTTAGAGGAAAATTTGTTTTGATGGGATCAAATCCTTCTCATTAAGTCTGAGCTCAGCCTTAGATTCTTTTTGGCACAGTTGGAGCTGGCACAGATGAAACCCACCTTCTTTT
>NC_022016.1:66042415-66043736 GCF_000317375.1 Microtus ochrogaster
TCTTCAGTTTGTTTGGAACAGAGTCTCTCTTCTTGTTCCCCACTCTGTGTGCCAAGTTAGCTAGACTCTAGAGTGTCTAAATTCACTTTCTATTGTGGGAATAAACACCACGACCAAAAGCAACCAGGGACGGAAGAGTTTATCTGACTTCCACATCCTAATTACAGTCTGTTATTAAAGGAAGCCAGGGCCAGAATGTAAGACCAGAACCAGTTAGCAAGAAATGAAGCAGAGCTTATGGGAAATGCTCCTGAATCCTACCTTATGGGAGTTCCAAGGATCCAAACTCAAATTATCAGGCTTATAAGACAAATGCTTTACCTGCATGAGTTTTACAGTGTTGGTATATCAAGAAGAATAAATGATCCCAAAAGATGCATGCAGATTCTCAGAAACCTTAGATTATATTGTTTTATACAGCCAAAGTGACCTTGTAGATGGAAGAATTGTGAACTCTGCGCTGTGCCTAACTAGAGCCTTTACCCCTACTGTGATGGGTTGAATAAGAATAACCCCCACTGGCCAGTTTTGAAAGCTTAGTCGTCAGAGAGTGCACTGTTTGCAAGCATTGGAGGGATTAGGAGGTGCGGCCATGACACGTCATTGGGGGTGGGCTCTGAGGTTTTTTACAAGCCCACACCCCAGCCCAGTGCTTCTCTTCTTCTCTTTCTTAGCCTGTGGATCAAGATGTAGCTCTCAGTTACTGCTCCAGCACTATGCCTGCTTCCCTGCCCCCTGCTGTGATAATGGACTAAAGTGCTGAAACTGTAAACTAGCCCCCAATTAAAGGCTTTCTTTTATAAGAGCTGCCATGGCTATGGTGTCACATCACAGCAATGGAACAGTCCATGGTATAGGAAGGTACTGTGCATGCTACCAGAGGAGAAGGGTACACCAACACAGCTACTAACCCCTCAATCTACAATGGTGATCCGTTTACTTGATATGCTGGTGCAATAGAGGCAAATGGTATGGGAGTAACTTACACTATCTGATTGGATTTAAGGCTCACTTCATAAGATGGAACCCATGCCCAACATGCCTTAGATGGCCAAGAGCCTAAGACTAGACAGGCCATGAATTTACCAGAAAACCAAATACTATTGTTTTGCTAATGAACACAGCAATAAAATGACTCTTTTTTTTTTTTGTTAGCTTGCAAATTTTATTATATCCTGGTATATACAGAGGCTGCTTGTTCATTTAACAGATGCCCAGACCTGCAATAAATCTAGAAAATTATTTTAATTACAAGACTGCTTAGCCAATAGCTTAGGCTTTATATTAAGTAACTCTTACATCTAAAATTAACCTATTTCTA
>NC_022016.1:66044111-66061433 GCF_000317375.1 Microtus ochrogaster
TTAGACTCGAAAAGATAGAATAGATGATATAGTATTTTCCTTAACTTGCCAAGTGTAAAGGGACTAAATATTGCAAGTCTAATTCTTGTTGGACAATGGTTTCATTATCTGTAATCTTGCTATGTCAAAATTGAAACCTTCCTTTTTATTTAATAAAATGACTCTTAATGACATTCTGCTATACTGATGGTACCTTGCTCAGTCATCAGCAGAGAAGCTTCCTCCTATATGAGATGGGAGGTAATACAGAGACACACAACTGGGCAATGTGCAAAGGGTGAGAGACCTTGTATTCACTCAATCCTAAATGGGACGTCTTTATCAAACCCTCCCTCAGGGCCAGGGAGCTATACAGAAGAGGGGGTAGTAAGATTGTAAGAGCCAGTGGGGATGGAAGACATCAAGGAGCTCCTTTCAGACACTATAAGCAAGAGTGATGACATTTGAACTCACAGAGACTGTGGCAGTATATACAGGGCCTGCACAGGTCTGATCTGGGTCATATCTCAAAGCCAAGAAAAGAAATGGACATGAGCCCTCATCACTAACCCAGAAGCTATCTCTGATTGCTCACAAAAGAAACTTTGTTTTCTCCAGTAGAAGAGTCTCACTGGGTGCACACACCACACCAATAGTAAATGGCCAAAACAAAATTGACTCTATGGTATTTTGGGGGATTTTGTTTATTTCATAATGCCTTATCTGAGCATTTTTGTTTGTTTGTTGTTTGTTTTTTTAATGGTCTTTTGCTTATATATTATGGCTTTGTGTTTAGGGTGTGTGCACATGTGTTTCTCATCCTTTTTCTTTTTTCTTTCTGCGTGTTTGTTTTGTTTTATTCTGGTTTGTTTGCTTGTTTTCTAAAAAGAAAAAAAAGCATCAAGTTGGGTGGATATGAAGGTGGAGAGGACCTGGGAGGAGATGAGGGAGGGGAAACCATGATCAGAATGAATTGTATGAAAAAAATATTTTAAAAAGTTCTCACGTGGGGCTTATTTAGGAAGTCCTGAGGTATTAAGAGTTCAGTGAAAGGGGTCGGTATTAGAGAAGGAGAAGGAAAAACAAATGGAGCTTGCAGTGAGGCAGAGCCACAAGCCAAGCAATGCAGGTACCATCTAGAAACTTAGAAAACAGCAAAAAAAAAAAAAAAAAATCAAAACTTCTAAGACAGCTCTGTCCTGAAACAATCAACAGCAAGGGACAGACCTGTCTAGAATTAATGCCAATAGAGAGAATATGGCCGATGGGAAGCAGTCTCTCATCCACTGAGTGAGGAATAAAGGACAAGAAAGATGAACCAGGGGCTGGAGAGATGGCTCAGTGGTTAAGAGCATTGCCTGCTCTTCCAAAGGTCCTGAGTTCAATTCCCAGCAACCACATGGTGGCTCACAACCATCTGTAAAGAGGTCTGGTGCCCTCTTCTGGCATGCAGGCATACACACAGACAGAATATTGTATACATAATAAATAAATAAAATAAATATTTTAAAAAAAAGAAAGATGAACCACTTAGGAAGGAGCTGGACCTTGACAGACTCTTGGGTCATGGACAGCCAGCTTGTGAACATTACCTCCCAATCTAAGACTAAAGGGACCAAGGAACAGTGGGTGCAAACACAGAAGTGGAAAAAGAAAATAATAGTCACGGCCTGCATAGGGAAGTCAGGGGAAGAACAAGAAGAAGATGAAGTAGTTCATTATCTACAGGGAAGGGTACCACTGATGGAACATCCATCCACTCCATCTTGAAGGGTGCATTCACATTTGTTATTTTATTTAATCTTCACTAAGTGAGCATTATTAGTCTCATTTTTACAAAAGAAGAAATTAAACATCCAGAACAATCAAATAATTGCTAAAAGGCAGATTCATTATGTTTGATTCTAAAATTCCCAATCTGTTGCTTTTTTTTTTTTTTGCACCTCTCTGAGGATGAGCACTATTCCACCAAGGCAAGAGGGATCCACAGAGCTGCCTGTGGGAAACAGGAAGTGCTGCCATGGAAGGTGCTGAATGACACCATCAGGCAAAGCTGCCTTTGCATTACAAGTTGTCAATGGACAGAACAGGGAATTCTGCCGCTAACAGATGGTACCTGAGTGTCATCTGCCATCTTGAAGTCTCTCAAAATAGTTAAATGTTCCTGGAGAATTGTTCCTTTCATTATTCAGAAGGCCCACTCTTTATTTCTGCTGCCTGGTTTTTGATGTAAGTCCATTTTTTTCACGTAGGAGAACTTCAGCGCCTGATTGTTGTGTCTTCCCTAGGCTTCATCTGTTGATTTCTGCCTTTGACTCTGAATATTTTTTTTAATTTCATATATGTGTACTGTATTTACAGCAATGTTTTCCTTTTTCTCCCAAATCCCCATTTCCTCTGCTGCTTATAGCCTCTTTTTCCTTAAGTATAAATGTTGCATACACGTTTGTGTGTGCGAGTGTATACTAATATATATGCTAGTATATATGTATATATATACACTAATGAAGATATAAATACAACCGCTAAGTCAATTTAGTGCTACTCTTATGTATATGTGTTTGGGGGTGGCCACTTGGTGCTGGATAACAAATTAGAGGGCTCATCCCTCAGGAGCACTGATTGTTCTTCACAGAACAGTCACTAATTGCCTGCAGCTCTTCAAACAGGGGTAGACTCTTGTGGGAGTCCCCACATCTACATAGGCATATTAATAAATATTGTTATTATTCAGTTCCTACTTAGACCACCATGTTGTTACTATTTCACGGGTGTAGCTTCCCTGCCATATCTAGAAGACACAATCTCCCAGCAAGACCGTCTGGTCCTTTGGCTTTTACAATCTTTCTGTCCCTTCTTCTACAATGTTTCCTGAGCTCTGGGCGTAGGGCTTGCGTGTGTGCATGAGTTGGGGCGGGGCACCTCACAGTTTGTTGTTTTTTGCATTTTGATCAGTTGTGGCTGTCTGTAATTGTTTTCCTCTGCTGCAAAGAAAAATGTCTTTGGTGAGAGGTGAGTGCTACACTTATTTATGAGTTTGAATGTGAATATTTAGAAGTTAGAAATTAGACTGGTTTAATAAAGTGGTAGTAGTGGGTTGTCCCTTAGATTCCATGGCCACACGAGTCAATGGTTCTTGGCTAGGACTTTCAGTACCAGGCATGAATTCTGTCCTGTTGAACAGGTCTTAGACAGCTGTTGGTTATGACCAGGACCTTTGGGGCTATCTTGCCATTTTGGCTATTGTGGTTCATAAGCCCAGAGGTGCATCAGTAGGTGATTGAATAAAGAAAATCTGTGATATAAACGCAACAGAATTTTATTAACCCACAAAGTTATTCCTATTAACTTATTTTTGTGTTCCCACTCACTCAAAAATTATCTTTTGAACAGTTATGCACTGTCCCAAGTGCAGACAATTCTACAGTGTCCGAGACAAAGTTCTTACCCAGGTCAAGCCAACAATATAGTGTGGGAGACAGAAAAAAGCCCAACATAACACCAGGTGGCTATTAGTGCAGTGAGGAGAAACAAAACCGTAGGAATTCAGAGGACTAGGGCAGGATGAGAGCGAATGGTCAGGAATCCCACTGGAGACCTGAGCAAGTGTGTACCCAAGCCCCTAAGCCTGGGAAAGGAGGCCCGAGCAGAGGAAAGCAAGAAGAGCACCTGGAGGAAGGAGCCATTGGTAGGTATGACAGGTGACCGCCTCTGGAGGGGTAACAGGAGAGTGACACATTCTCATCGCATTTTACCGCTGTAGCTGCTGTGTGGGGAATATATTACAGAAGGGTAAGTGCACAGATGTGCATAATTGGTCAATAAATAAGATTTAATAAACAATAAGCTCCTTTCTGAAAACTCTAAAACGATGTGTAATGGTATTAGGTTCATTTCTGCCATGTCTCACACACCACGCTTTCTCAGTCACAGACCAGACAGAGAATACACGCCTCCTTCTTTGGGGCCCAATGCTGCAATAGTAAAGGATTTTCATAAACATACAGTTCCTCAAAGTTGGAATCTTCTTCTGAAAATCAAAGATGAGACTTGGAGTTTTCTTCATCGCCCCCTCCCACATAGAATGAATATTAATTAGCTCATGTGATTAAAGGCTCCAAAACCCACATCTTCTAGAGAATTCTGGTAAAACATTTTTCTTTGGCATAGACAGTCCAAATAGCTCTAACCTCAATCGTTTTTCAAGCTGTAATCTCTACATGCTTGGCATAGTCTGATAACATTGACAAGTTAAAAGCAACAGTGTGTTGTGTGCCTAGAGATTGCTTGCAATAAAAGGTAATTTAGGCAGAGTCTGCAGCTGCCTTACTGCAACTTTTCAAGATTGATTAGATAAAAATCTCGAGAGAGCTTTGGATTAAAAGCAGCAACAAGCACCGCAAGCAGCAGCCTCCCTTTACCAAGGACTCTCAAATGGGTGAGGTGCGGAGAAGACTAATTCTGGAGAAAACAGAGACATTTTTGGCCTTTATTACACCCAGTAGCTTCAGATAAGGACAGTTTTGGAGATAAGAAAATGGAGATAAGGAAAACTTAGGTAAACAAGTCTAAAGAAGGCATGTGACTTCCCTTCACGGAGAGGCAGGTGATTTGCTCATTGTAATGAAGGTGTAAGGAAACTCCAGCTCGTTCTAGGTGGACTTCATAAACTCCTGAGTCTAGTCCATCCGTTTAAACTGTGTCCAAGAATGACAGCTCTCATAGCATCACACAGCCTTCCAATATGACCTGACTGGTGCCATTAGCCCTGCCCACATGAAGACAGAGGGGCTCCTAATGGTCACTTGTTGAGTCACAAAACAACTAACCGCCAGAATGCGAACTCAAGCCCATTTGATTCCAGAGGCTGTGCTTTTCCTCTTGCTGCCAGGATGCCAACTCTGATGGCATTTGCCTAAAGCATATCTACTGTTTCAACGACCATGGCAAAAAACACAGTGGATATGTTATGCCCACGTCATGAGCCCCCCAGAGACCACCAGGAGTCCAAGTTCATATGCAAAAGCAAAGAGCCTTTATTGCAAGCTTGAACTTGGGTCCTCTGTCCGTTCTGACACAGTAGGTGGATCAGGAAGTCTTGAGCTGAGCTATTCAGGATTTTTAAGGAGTAAAGAATGTGGGGGGTAGGGAAATTCCAGATTCAGATGGCGGTTGGGCTCCTGATTGAGCAGTAGCCGGGCAACAGAAGTCTTGTCAAACAGGGATTGGTACTGGCGTTGCTGTAAGGAAACTGGCAACCTATACACAAGCCATGTAAGCTATCCTTAATGTTCTGGAACATCTAGCACTTTTTTGTCTCAGTCCTCACTGGTCTCCAGCAGGGTCCAGTCTGTGGTATTTCCTGGGTATTGTAAGAGTGAGGCCCAGACCCAGTATTGTTAGCCTGTCATGGCTGCACTGATGCTAAGTTAGGCCTCAGATATATCTGGAGGAAGAAAAAGAATAAGATGCATGTGGACTCTTTGTTCTACTTCACTCATAATCCCGTGTCAAATATATGCAAGAAAATAATGCATTTTTATTGTACAAAAGGCAAAAGACTGACTTGCAATCCTGCTACCTACAGATATTGATAGCTTCATTTGCCCCTGGAAAAAATAAACAGAGCCATACAGTCTGGTCCCATTGAGTATCTCTCCCATTGCCCTACAAATACAATCCCCTTTTGGGTCATCAATGTGCTATAGATGACAGAAAAAGAGTAAGCCTTCTGGTTTTGAAAATAATCACTTTTATTTAACTTTATTTTTTATGTACATTGCTGCGAAGGTGTCAGATCCCCTGCAATTGGATCTTCAGACAGTTTTGAGCTGCCATGTTGGTGTTGGGAATTGAACCCAGGTCCGCTGGAAGAGCAGTCAGTGCTTTTAACCCCTGAGCTATCTCTCCAGCCCGACAATAATCACTTTTAATCTCATGCTGGTAGTCATGAAACATTTTTTGGTATTTATGTCTCAAAACAACCACCACAGCCGCAAACCACAGAACAGAATTATATCATTTAAGATACATGACGAACTTAGCACAATGACTGCATATGGGAAACAACTTGAAAAGTTAACATTTGAAACTTTAAGATTTGTACACCTTATCATTTTTACTAGTGTTTTTCTCAACAATATTTTTCTAGGAGTGTAAAGTTGTGTCCTCTGTCAGACAGTAACACAGCTTTAAGAGAACTAGTGTTTGGGGAAGAATCTGCATGAGGCTCTAAGAAGACACAGGAAGGAGTAACGCTTACCGCGCTGAGTTTTTAGCCCACATTGTTCTGAACCTCATTTGGCTGCTCAATGCAGCTCAGAACTCAGGGGCTTGGAGGGTGCAGCTCATGGGGACAGGGCTTGTGTGGCTCCTGCGCCAGCAGGGTCTTACTGTGTATCCCAGGCTGGCTGGGTTCAGAACTGTTCGTAGCGGAGGCGGGCCTCAAACCTTTGATCCTCCTGCCTCAGACTCCTGAATACTGGGATTGTGGGCATGTGTGATGCTCTTCATTTTCTAAATGTATTTGTCCCTCTTTCCCTCTTAGCAGGGAAAAAACAAACAAACAAGAAAAACGAAGACGGAATGAATGAGCGCCCTCTTAGAATCTGCCACCTCTCCCACCAAAGTGTCTGGTGAGCAACTCAGTAACAGCCCAGCATTTGATATCCTGTCACTTGGACTTGCTACTTACCCCCAACCCTACAGCCCGCACTTTTCTCCAGGTGTCGGGTTCTAGAGCTCTGCTCCTGTCCCCACCCAGGCCCTCAGAAGTGAGAAACAGCAATCAAAACCAATATAAGCAGTGGCCCAAGTGGACAGCAAAGAGCAGGCCCAGACTTCTGCAATGCACATTTACACTTAGGTTGCTCCAAGGAAACTGGGAACTTACCATGGTTGTGTTTAAACTCGGGTTTGGAGTGTTGGACTTCATTTCTCCTCCATTACCCTGCTTACCTGACACTGCACATAGGAATTCTAAAACCAAACCGAAACCCTGGCTCATGAATAACTCTGAGTTTGTGTGTTCTGCAAGTCTAGCAACCTGAGGTATGCCAGCTAGTCTTATATCAACTTGACCTCAATTGAGAAGATTCCGCCATAAGATCCAGCTGTAAGGCATTTCCTTAATTAGTGATTGATGGGGGAGGGCCCAGTCCATTATAGGTGGTGCCATCCCTGGGCTGATGGTACTGGGTTCTACAAAGCAGGCTAAGCAAGCCATGAGAGCAAGCCAGTAACATTCCTCTGTGGTCTCTGAATCGGTTCCTGCCTCTAGCTTCCTGCCCTGTCCTGACTTCCTTTGATGATGAGCAGCAATGTGGAAGTTTAAGTCAAATAAACCCTTTCCTCCCCAACTTGCTTTTTGGTCATAGTGTTTCATTGCAGCATCAGAAACCCTAACTAAGACAGGTAGATTCCAATTCTAGGGCAAAAGTCATAACTGGTCAGTATTGCTGGGATAGTGATAGAGGATTGCATAAATTTGGTACAGACATAGAACATTCTGTAGCAATTTTGTAGCCAATCATGTGCCATATGCTTTTAATCCAAGCAGTTAGGAAGCAAAGGTGAGTTTAAGGGCTGGGCTGGTCTACATCATAGAACCACAGGCCAGTTAGGGCTAAATAGTAAGATGCTGTCTCAGCAACAACAACAAAAAAATTTTTTTAAAGAGTATTTATTGAGGGCTGGCTAGATGGTTCTGTGAGTACCGGGTAAAGGCATTTGCTGCCAAGCCTGATCGTCTGAGCTTAATCCCAGATCCACATGGTAGAGAGAGGTAAGT
Source organism: Microtus ochrogaster (assembly GCF_000317375.1). NCBI lineage: Eukaryota > Metazoa > Chordata > Mammalia > Rodentia > Cricetidae > Microtus > Microtus ochrogaster. The sequence goes on from NC_022016.1 coordinate 66,051,880, forward strand.
AGTTCCTGCTGGCTGTCCTCTGACCTCCACAGGTAAGCAACGCACACACCCAACACACATACACATATATATGTAAGAGAAAATAAATGCAATATATATCTTTATTTATATATAAATATAAACATAAAATACAAATAAAAATATTGAGACAAAAATTTTTTTACAAGGTGAAGCTGTCATAAAAGTGTGCAGAGTGTATCATTTCTGTGAGAAAAAATGTGTAAGCATGCATAACAAACTAGCAGAAACAGTGTTTTCCAAAGTTCTTCAGCAGATGCATCAGTTTTGTGAACAGTTTTGAAAAAGTGCAAGGGTTGCTGGCTAATGCGTGTGAAGGGAAGAAACACAGGGCGGCCCTAGGCATGCGCCTTTTGAAAGGGAGGCCTGGATTTTCAGAACTCACTTTCTCCCTTGCTGGTTTCTTGCTATAAGATGCTTTAGCAGTCGTAATAACAAACAAACAACTAAAGATGGTGAGGATGTGGACAAAAAGCAGCCCTTACCCACTGCTGGGAATATAAGTGAGTCCACTGTGGAAATCGATATGGAGAATCCCCACAAATTAAAAATAGGCCTGCTATGTGATGCAGCTACACCACCCCCAAGTATTGCTCAGAAATCCCACGTCAGCAAATCACAAGGAAAGGCGCACACCCATTTTACTGCAGCACTGTTCACAACAGCTCGGTCAGGGAAGCAGCCTGTTTGTACATAAACAGAGGAGTAGTGTGTGGGAACCACGAGGAGTGGGAGGCTGGAGAGGATGAGGACCTGTCCTGGAACCTCCAGCACAGCGGGACGCAGACTCGAGTCCAGCAACCCCACACTAGGACATAACAGTGAGCTTCCGGTTCAGTGACAGCCCGTCCCAAAGCAAAAGGGTGGGGAGCGATACAGAACACACAGCATCTTACCCTGTTCTCTACACGCATGTGGTGTGCAAACACCCTCGGACACACCACACACACAGAAACAACACACACAAAGATTAAATTTAAAAAAACAGAGCTCACGTTTTCTCTTATGTACAGATGAGACACCATCTGGGGCAGCTGCTTCTCAACCTGTGGGTCGTGACCCCAGCTTGAAGAACCCTTTCACAGTGGTCACCTAAGACCATTGGAAAACATATTTACATTATGATTCATAACCGTAGCAAAATTACAGTTATGAAGCAGCAATGAAAATAATTTTATGGGTAAGGGTCACCACACTGTGAGGAAGTGTATTAAAGGGTCGCAGCATTGAGAACCACTAGACCAGAGAAACAAAGAAAAGTAATGGAAGGGAGTGACGTGGTCAGGGCAGTGGTTGTGGGGAAAATAAGCTTAAAGTACATTGCAGATTTGCAATGAAGATGGCCTCCAGTAGCTCCATATAATACAATGAAAATTCCTAAAAGAAACAGAAATAAATTCTTTAGCTTTCTGGGTGCCTAACAAACTACTTGACATGTTCTTATGCATTTAGGTTAAAATAAGGTGGGAAGACCTAAGGATGCAGCTCAAGGGCACGGTGCTCACCAAGCATGCACAAGACCCTGGTGGGTATGCAGGACTTGGAGGGGATGAAGGAAGGGAAGGCAGCCAGGCAGACAGCAGATGGACAAACAGACAGTGTATGGAAGGAAGGAAAGAAGGAAGAGAGGGAGGAAGAGAGGGAAAAAAAATTTTGTGTAAAACAAACCATGCTCATAAATTTATATTTCTTATAATCTTTGTGGACCTGTGAATAAATGCTGGCTGAGATCTAAAAGTCTGTGACATCTAAGAAGGTGCTTTAGTTTATTTATGTGGTCCTATCACTTTAATTCATCCCCAAACTCACTAACTTGGTAGAGTATGGGTAGTATATATGGTAGTATATTGGTAAAGCTTTTGGGTATAGTAGGGATCATGAAGACAGGAGGGTGGGGAACCTGAGTTCGTTTACTTGTTCTCTCCCTGCCATGTCATAATACAGTTCAGCACCTCAATATTCAATTTCCAAGCCCCCAGCACTGTGAAAAAGTGACTTCTGCGTCTTATAAATTACCTAGGACTTGGCCTTCTATAATAGAGGCAAAAGCTGGGACTAAGAACAAAGTGTCTGGGTACAGTTTACTCCTGGAAACAGCATTAACCCTTTCAGGTACATCTGTAAATGACCACTACAGGGCACTAGATGTTTCTGCAGGACCGAAGGGGTTCATTCCATTTACCCTTGAGAGATTAGGAGTAAATGAACCTCATAATTCTGCCCACTACTTTAAAAGCTAGGGTAATCATATAAAATTCATACATACTAATAGACAGTCATGATGAAATAATGCTTGACAAAAGGAAAAACTGACAAACTTGAAGAGAATAAAAATGAGTAACAGAAGAAACATCTGTAAATATATTACATATATAATGCAACAGAGAAATGGACAAAAGTGTTCTTGTCATGGAAGTGCACTGAAAAGAAAGTCAACAACTCTTTGTAATACAGTGTATTGAAACAGACACTTTGAGACGTGCCTGCTTTGGGGTCGAGGAATGTAGCCCAGCAGGTAGAGTACCTGTCTACATCCATGAAGACCTAGCTTGATCCCCAGCACCACATAAACTGGGTATGATGGTGGATATGATCATCCTAGCACTTGGAAGGTGGAGGCAGGTGTAGTACAAGGTTATCCTGGACTACACAGTAGGTTCAAGGCCAACCTGAGCTATGAGATTCTGCCTTTTAAAAAAATGCAAATATTAGCTCTCCCAGTCAAATTAATGACAACAATGCTCATGCAGAAATCAAGGTAACATTTTCATCCCTTTTTTTGGTTGTTGTTGTTGTTTGTTTTTTGTTTTGTTTTGTTTGTTTGTTTGTTTTTGAGATAGGGCTTCTGTGTAGTCCTGGCTGTCCTAAAACTCACTCTGTAAACCAGACTGGCCTCAAACTCAGAGATCTCTTGCCTCTACCTTCTGAGTGCTAGGATTAAAGGTGTGTGCCACCACCACCCAGCTGATTTTCATTTTCTTAAAGCCCCTCTTACACGGTAAGAAAACTAGGCGCTAACACACAGGGGCTGCTTTCTTCCTTCAGATCCCAGTGTGCTGGCACCTGCCTGGCAGTGATTACAGCTGGCAGACAGCAATCATCTAGTTGGTGCCCCCACCCGGTTCACCCAGTGTCAGCTGTAACTGCAGTGAGCTGGAGTAGTCATACCTGGCCTTCCATAGCTGGTGTGTCACTCTCCAAGCAAAATAGACAAAGTTCACATTTCAGAGACAAGAAGTATCCACGGCCTCCCAGTCCCTGGGCATCACACAACACAGAACTAAAAGCTGCAGCATCCCAGTGGGTCCTGTAGCCCATAGGATCCCATAGGACACTGTAGCCCCAACCAGTATGAACCCTGCTTGTTCACACCATGAACTGACTGCTTCAAAGGATCACAATGTGTAAGACAGTTTTGTTTGATGATAAGAAGGTTTTCTTAATAACAGGGGAATAAAATGTCAATAAGTTATAATTTTTATTTTTCACAAATAAAAATGTCACGTGACATGTAAAGGACAGTACAGTAAAATAATAACAGTAACAGGAATAGGGTCGCTATCTCATAGAGACAGAAGCCCACAAAAAACTATTATACTGATTTTTGAGAAAGACTATTAAATAAAAGGAATAATACTTTTAGCTAAATCAACAAATCAAAATTGAGCACACACCAAAACATCATCCACACCCAAAAGTGGTACTTAAGGAAAAGGAAAATCTGGAATTCCACATATACGGGGCTCTCTATTGAAATCAAGGAGGCTCAAATCCTAAAACAAAAAAAGGAAAAGAAAGTTAAACAATGCTCACATGAGGTTACACAGACACATTTCTGTTTTTTTCCCTTTTCAGCTGGGGATGTAATGTGGCCTTAGGCATGCTAGGCAGTGCTCCTAGGTCAGGATGGACACTTGAACACTTTATCTGCTCAAGACATTTCCCCCTTACTCTTACAGTAGTTTTATATGCTATAAAAAAGATCACAAGGGAGGGAGGGAGAAGTGGTAAAGGTGGGTACTCAGTGGGTAAAGGTGTTGACCACCAAGCCAGATGAGGTGAGTTCAAATTCCAGAATGCACATGGTGGGAGAGACCAGACTCCCACAGGTACACCATGGCAAGCACATTCCACATGGATAACATGGCAGGCATGTTCCACAGGTACACCATTACTTTATTTTTAATTATATATTTGTGTGTGGGAGGGTACTCATGCAACTGCAGCTTCTCTAAGGGTCCAGAAGACAGTATTAGAAACCCTGAAAGTGGAGACATGGGCAGCTATGAATCACCCAAACTGGCTACTTGGAAGTAAACTCAAGTCCTTTGGGAGAGCACTGGGTGCTCTATAAGAAAGGATTTAAAACCAAGTATGGAGGCTTATGCCTGTTACCCCATCCCTCAGGAAGCTTGGACAGCAGAATGAAGAGTTTGAGGCTAGCCTAGGCCACACAGTAAGCTTCAGGCCAGTCTTGACTATAGTGAAAATTTGGCAACTTTAGACAGTCAGTTTTGTATTTTGCAATAATGGTCACTATTCAATTCTATAACAATATATACTCAATAATTCAATATAAGAAAAATGATCTACTTGTTAGGCAAACTTATGTGTTATATTCTGTTTATACACCACAATACACTGAACAATGTCTCTTCACTTCCTGACCTCTAGAACAAGTCTCTGAGATGGAGTTCTATGACGGGGTCTGGACATCCAACCTACCTTTCTTCAGCCTGTTTAAGAGTAGATGGACAGCTGAAGGTGGGTTTAATGTAATAAGTGCCATACATGCTACCCACATGCTTTACAATACTTCTCCATTATAGAGATCAAATGTATCAGGAAACAGATTTCCTGACCTACCCATGTTCTTCTGAGAACAACCAGACAGCACTGGAAAATTATTAACTAGATTGACATATTAAAGGACTAAATCTTTGTAGCAGCAGATATCAACCAGGAAGACTGCAGCACCTCTCATTCTAGCTGGGAGACCTACTAAAGACTGAAACCTGTTAGTAACCTCATGGGTAGAGCCAATCTTTAGTACTTACAGGGAGTGAGGGTTTAGGTGTTCCATCTTTTGGATTTAGGGAAGAAGGAGGGGAAGGTTAAGAATCCTATTAATATTAGAGTGTTGGCACAAATTTATAATCTTATCATTCGGTAGGCGCAATCAAGAGAACCTGGAGCTTGGAGGTCATGCTAGGAAACATAGCAAGTTCTAGGTCACTCTAAACTTTCTACTGGTATCTGTCTGGAAAAACCAAGAAACAGGACAGGGATGGAGCTCAGTGGTGGAGAACTTCCCTGGCATGGGATAGGCACAGGGTTCAATCCCCAGCATTAAAAAAAAAAAAGAAACAGGCCATCAACATTTAGTCACTGATAGGAAAAGAGCCTCCTCCTAGGAGAGCTATTGGCACTTGATGACTGATGGGATGGGGGAGTCTTTGTTCTCAGCAGTGCAGTTACTGGTAATAACCCCTGTCCCAGTGGTTGGTGTCTCATCCAATGTGTCACAAAACAAAAGCAAGAAGATGTGATAATGAGAGGGGAACTGATAGGAGGAGGGAGGCAGAGCAGTGGAGGTGGGAAGTAGGTAACAGAGGGTGGAGAGGTGAATGTGACCAGACCAGAACATATATACAGGTGTGAAATTGTCAAAGAATAAATTAGAAGAAGAGGAAGAGGAAGGAGAGGACGGGGAAAGGAAAGGAGGAGGAAGAGAAAGGAAGAAGAAGAAGAGGAGGAGGAGGAGGAGGAGGAGGAGAAGGAGAAAAACACTTCTCAAAACCAAATCAAAACTGAAACAAACGACTATCTTGGTCCAAAGAGAGGGACAGCAGAAAGCACTTCATGGAGAAACACGTACAGCACACCTCACCATAACCGCTATACAATATTTTCCTGCTGAAAACAATATTCTCTGAAAGCAAGGAGTCTGCATAGAACCAAGTCTGACAGGAAACTGCGAGAGCTTGAGCAGCATAAGAATGCTGTCAGTAGACTGGGGACACACAGACGTGGACCTGAATTCGCTGATACAGGAAGTGGAGGGCTTAGAGCACTAAATGATCTCTGAAATCTTCCTTAAGGTGAGACAGATATGCACTTACTGATCCTCTTCTCAAACACTTATGGGTAGAACTGTGTTTTTCTAAATGTTTCATTAGTAATGCTGAGTCTTGTAAGTCTGGTTCCATAATAGTCAATAATGTAACTACTTCCATCTGAAGGTCCAACAATCTAGAAAAGATGAAAATTTAAAGTTAGCCCTTTTCCTTTACAAAAGATATGAGCTTACTTTTATTAGTAGGCAATAAAATTATTTCAGTAGACACACACACAAAAAATAAAAATAAAAACAAAGTAGGTGAAGGGGGAAAAAGTCTAAGAAGAAAACAAAGTAGGTGAAGGGGAAAGAGACCCAGAGAGCTCCCAGGATAAAAAGGGGTGAGAAAAACTGGGTTCCAGTCTGCATTCTGTGCCCCTTACTCTGGCCTCCCCACTCTATGCTCTGCTTTTGTTCTCCCTGCAGGCCTATTCCCACAGCCTTCTCCAATATACTTCTCTCCCTATCTACACACCAGCTCCAGGGAGGGACTTTCACTGGCCTGTTTGTGGCTTATGACTATGGTTAGATATTTACAGATGAAGGGATGAGAGCCAGCATTCCCACATCATGGGAGTAGCTCTAAATGAGGAGCCTGCATATGCAACTTCAGATTAGACTGTTAGAATAAAAAGATGGGCTACCAAGGGACCTCACACAATGCAGTACTTTGTGGTAATTAACTACATGGAAAATAGTTTCCTAAGTTTCTGTCAGTATGTCAGGGTTGGCTGTTGTTTCTAAGATGTTTAAAGGGGTATTTAAAGAACACTTCTGATAATTATTAGAGTTTATTGATCTTGGGGGAGGGAGTTTTCATGTGGGAAGAAACACAACAGTCGGGCAAAATGTTTGGGGCCCACAGTGTGCTGGGATGGGATCACTGCAAACGCCCAGTATGCATCTCTACCAGTCAAGGTTGTATCACCCTGAACGCCAGTTACAATTATCTCATTTTTCCAGAACCTTTACATAAAAGCATTCATATTTTAAGTAAAAAAATTATTATAGTTTGTGAAGAGTATATTCCTTTCTTTATAAAGTAACTGACATTTAAAATTTGTGGTATTTATAGTCTGTTGGGTACATTTAAAAATTGATGTAACAGTTTTATTTAAACATGTCAATATTTGAAATGACATCCTATACAGCTATTCAAATTTATGATGGAACACTTAAATGTCAATTTAAAAATATAGAGGGTACAGACTTAAAAATACTCTTCTAAGGGTTATACAACTAAAGAAAGCTCTCATTAGCACTTCTCACTTAAGTGATGGCAGAGCTGGCTGCTGAGATGTGAACCTGTCCTCCTGGAGAAGAACAGAAAGGGGATTCCAACAGTGCAAGGCCAGCCAGAGCCACACAGAAAGACTCTGTCACAAAAATAAACAAACATGGTCTGCAGAGATGGCACAGCAGTTGCAGCTCAGGCAGAGGACCTGGCTTTGGGACTTAACACCTACATGGTAGTTCAAACCATTCACAGCTCCGTTCCCAGGGATCTGACACCCTCTTCTAACCTTAGAGAGCACCAGGCACACATGTGGTATACATACATACGTGCAGGGAAAACGCTCACACTCATAAATCTAAAAGATGAAAACAAAAAAGACTCTAGTTTTAAAAAATTAATAAATAGTTCATTCAACCTCAAAACCTAAAAAGGCTGAATGCAAAAGTATGCAGCTATAAGTCCCAGATATCTGGGGTTGGGGTCTGAGGCAGGGAAACCCAGGAATTGAATTGCTTGAACACAAGATCTTGAGGCCAGCTAGGGCTACATAAGTGAGAACCCATCTCATAAAAACAAAAACAGCTCAACAAACACTTAATTCCTTCTCTATTCCAGGAAGGCTCCAGACATTCTGCATGTAACAGGGACTAAGACACCATCCCTCCCAACAGAGAGCTTCCTCTAGTGTGGATTCAACTAATTCTTACATAGCCAGACACCACGTCAGCTGCTGCTACGCATGTTGACTTAATTCCTAAACAGTAAATTAACTTGTCTGACATTTATGGATGCTATGTATAAATTTAGTAAAAATTAATGCATCTGTGACTTTTTTGTAGCTAGGGTCATGAAGAATTACCAGGAACATTAAGCTAAGAGAAAAATGGGTGATTAGAAAACAACATATTCTGTGACTTTACTAAGAAAACAAAGAAGTGAAGCTCAGCTAGGGGAAAGAGGCTACATGCACTGTAAAAACAGGTCGGGGTGCGTGATCAGACTGGAACTGAGCCTGTTGTTCTATTATCTTTTCCTTCCTGTACTATCTTTCCTGATAATTGTTTATTCACTGAAGAAAAATATACAAATGTTAGAAAGGAGGTGATCCATGATTGTGTGACTTCTCAATAGCATGCATTTCTAACACGCCCGTCTGCAAGCTCATTTTAAGCACAGATGTTTTACAATATGTTAGTCACTAACTTGCAGAAAATGCTTTGGGTTGGTCTGTTGGTTGCCTTCCCCTTTCCTGTACTGAAGACAGCACTCAGTATAGTTTACAAGAATGGAGCTCAATTTTAAATATAATGTAGCAATCATATTACAGCTTTAATTTTCCCTTAAGCCATTTATCTTTTTTAATTTTTTAAATTTATTTTTCTTTTGGTTTTGATTTTTGAGACAGTTTCTCTGTGTGAGCTTGGCTATTGGCCAGGCTGGCTTCAAACTCACAGAGATCACCAGTCTCTGCCACCCAAATGCTGGGATTAGAGGTGTGTACCACCACTGCCTGGCTCCCTTAAGTATTTGTTAGTTCTTCAAAGATCCTCGTCATATAAGCTGGTGATCAAAAGGGCCAACATACTCTAGAAGCACTTTTGGGGTCAATGGGATGTCACAGAGAATAAAGGTGTGTGTTGCCTAGCTAGAAAGCCTGAGTTCAGTTCTTGGAGCCCATGATGGAAGGAGAGATCCAATTCCACAGGGTTGTCCACTGACCTCTACATGTTTGCATGTCATGTGCCTCCACACACACGCATACTGTCTCCTTAGTATAAAGCCCTACAGCCATGGAATTTAAACCCAGCAGTTTCCTAAAGCTGTTGTAACCCATTTTGTAGGGTAGCAGACATTTACAGTTCGGTGAGACAGAAGCTTCAAGCTTTTGGAGTCAACTGTCATTCTCGGGCCAATTATCACACTAGATTAGGGTCCACACAGTACACCACGATAACCCCCAACACTAGATTAGGGTCTACACAGTATACCAAGATAACCCCCACACTGGATTAGGGTCCACACAGTACACCAAGATAACCCCACACTGGATTAGGGTCCACACATGATGGAGGAAGGTCATTGGTTAATTAAATAAAGAAGCTGCTCGCCCTGATAGGTTAAAACATAGATGGGAGGAGTAAACAGAACAGAATGCTGGGAGGAAGAGGAAGTGAGGTCAGA